>NW_010395476.1:6214-12278 GCF_000710305.1 Buceros rhinoceros silvestris | reverse complement strand
ACTCATTAAATTAACTAATTTTATTAAATAATTAACTTAATCTGAGTTTTTCATAGCATATGCATCCAGTATTATGAGCATTCAGACGTTAAAGGCTAAAATTGTTCTTTGTATTTAACAAGAAGACATTATTCAGGAAAGCATGTAGATATGTTATCAAGTCTGCACATGATTAGAACTATGAGGATTATATACACTAATTCTAAGCCAATTCCTTGATTAAGATTCCTGTGCAGAATAATCACGAGCAGTGCACGTACTTCATGGCTGGAGAAGTCATTCTTCCAAACATATTTGGTTTTGACTCAAAATCCATGCACAGAGCACTTGGAATGAATGTTCTAGGGAGGGTAAGGAATGGAAGCTCGATCCCGCAGGAGAAGGTTACCTTCTCAGCTGATCAGTAGATAAAGTTCATCCAGCAAACCAGATGGAAATAAAGCCCTCACCGTGAAGAGCTGTGCATCTCTTTACAGGATCAGAAGTGGCTGAAGATGTGTTTGAAGGCTTTCTCCTCTCATTCCCACTCCTCTGCTGATAGGTTGTTCCAGCTGACCCTTTTCACTGAGACTTGTAAAGTCAGCCAGGTCTTACCTGAAAGAAAATTATCATTGTCTTGAAAAGTAACAGTTTCTTTGAGTATATCTAACCACACCTTCTGTCTAGCCAAACTAGTATATCTAACCAAACTTCTGTCTAGCCCAGAAAACTGTAAAGGTCAGAAAATAGGTGAGCAAAGACATGGTTAAACTGCGTATGGATTTTTCCACCCAGGTGCCAAGTCTAAGTTCTTAGTCCCTTTCAGAAGGGGGATTTATTCCACCATTCTTGATTGCTGACTTAAGATCTCTGCGGCCCCCCAAAAGCCTGATGCATATGATGAATCTTTTTTGCATATGCCAGTGATGCTGCACAATGGCACCCTGCAAGCCAAGTAAATTAAGAATCATGTGGTGCTCAAAACCTTGTTGCAATGAGCTCCACTTCTGCATGTATGACTAGAAATAAATCAGAAAAACTACTCCTTAGTTTTCTTTCTCCCTGTTCATCCAAATTTCTTTCTACTTAGGAAATCAAGCAGATAATTCTCCACAATTGCGCCCTCATTAAAAGATCTTGTGCTACCAAGTGCCCACAATGAGATTCATCACAATTAACATCAGATCTGTTGTACAACTATGCCAGCGTTTGAGCTAAGCAGCTCAGCATGGTCAGGAGACTGGCTCCCACTCAGAGCTACTTAAAACTTCAATATTTTCTAAGCAATTTCATTATCGTTCGTTTGTTTGTTTACCTGAATATCCTTTAGTTAGCCAAGTGTGTGGGGTTTGTTTTTTTGTTTGTTTGTTTTTTCTTTTAACTTTAACTAAGGTAAAGGAAGAGGAAAAATAAAATCTTTTTTCAGTTAATTTTCTGGTGTTGGGTAAACCAGTGAAACCCTCTGCAGGAAACAGCATTCCTTGTCAGCTCTACCTGTCATATATCCCCTTTAACTCTCTTACCCTACGGTGTCCCAAAGCATACCTCTTTTTTTTGTTGTTGTTGTTGTTGTTGCCTGCAAGACTCAATCCTGGCTGTGTGTAAGCATTAATAGATAGAGTTTTAAGAGAATAGTGAGAGAGGAGGCACTAATTCCACGCTGTCACGAGTCTAGCCCTGGATACACAAAGAGCTCAAGGTAGGTTCTGTAGCCAAGGCCTGATTGATGCTCCCTCTGATTAATACTAAATACAGAGGCAGATCCCTGTCCTCAGAAGAAGGAAGAAAAACTATTTTAGCTCTTCTGTTTGAATCTATCATCATCCAGAGGTAGCACGCCATGTATCAGTGGGTGTGTGAGGCACTAGGAGTCGTGTATGGATGAAGAGGATCTGGCAGCAAGATACCTGATAAATCTGCCCCAAGCAGGATCAGTCCATCCAAAGAAGAACAGGGCAGTGGTTACTCATGCTGCGACTGCGCTTCAAAATGTATGATTCTGACTCTGTCTTCACAACCTCGTAACCCAGGGTGACTGACAATCCACCTGCAGGCCCATTTTCTTTGAGGAAAACAGCAACAGCTGTCTCCAAAGCAACCTACAGGAACCAGGTAGTAATAGGTCTTCAGTCATCCTTTCACCAGGCAAATTACAGTATTCTGGACAGGGTAAGAAAGAGGCCATCTGTTATTTCTCTTGATGAAATGTTTAGTGCAGGAACATTTTTTACATTGCAAGGTGGCCTCAGAGGCATAAAGCAGCTCTACAACACATCTGTCTGTAACCGAGGCATTCCTTCAGCTACTAACGCCTCTGCTCCTGCTCACATCAGATTGATTTGTATTTCATTTTTGTCTTTTTTTTTCCTTTTTTTTTCTTTCCCCAACCCTTTTTTCTAATTAGAAGGAGTTTTGGGGGTTTGCTGTTGTTGTTTTGGGTATTTTTACATCTGTCACCGTGGAGCAGCTAAATCATCCTGACAACACTTTCAGCTGATGTTCTGTACTAAAGTTGCTTCTTCATACAGTGGTTTACTATTGGAGGTTTCCTGAGTTTAACACACATTTCAGTGGAAAGTGGACTGGAGTTCCAATGTATTCATGCGAATTTTCTGTTTATAGCAACTCTTCCCCTCCGTTTATTCTTCCATAATTTAAAGGGAAAGCAATCTACCTCTGGTCCTTGTGGAATAGGTGAAAACTGGTCCCCAAATGAATGTCCTGAAGCATTGTGCAGAAATTATTTTGACAGGGTTTTACAAGTGTATGAAAGAAAATGACCCTTCAAACCTCTAGAGAATAATAGGAAATCACTTAATGTCCGCAGAGTTTTTGAATTGTCTGGTAGAAATCAGTGCCATATACAACAGTATCTGATTAATTGTCATTTTGTAAAAAATATTCTCAATTAGTAACAATCAGGTTCTTCTATAAGATAATAATATGCTTTGTTAGCATAGTCCTAACACTACATACCATAACTCCACAAAATACAAAAGTACCATTAAGTACTTTGCCAAATGATGGTATAAGTCGAGAGCTGAAATATCTGCCCAAAGCAACGTACAGAACTTTTGTTTGGATAGATGTACATGGATTCTCCTTCAGCATCACACTACAAGTTGTCAGACAGGTAGTGCAAAAAGAAACCTTTAGAAATTATTACTTGCATGTGCACATCTAGAGGGCCAGGGACATGTCTTCAATATCACATCAGACCTACCACCTGCAAACTGAGTGGCACCTCCTCGAGTAACCCCTAACAGCTCATGAGCATTGGAACCACTGAACAGCAAGAGACAATTTTTTTCCTCTCGGCTTGCTATAAAAGTGTAGGTTCAGTTACTTCTCTGGAATTCTGCAGGATAAAGTCTCTAACTATTTGGGCTGCTTCAGGCTTGGTTATATGCAATAGTCACTCAGGTAGGTCACCTGAGCTTCTAATATGATGCTCTCAAATACAACATCCTCCAGAAATGCCCCCTTATGAGCTAAAATATGTATCAGTTCCTTCAAAACATTTGAGTTTACTCTTTAAGAATAAAGTATCCGAATATTTCCAAGACTCAAACCAGGCAAAAGCAAGCAATTCAAAGAGTAGGCCAAGCTTGAAAAGAATAAATGAATGATAGCAACTCTGCTGTAAACTCCTGACCTTCATACATGTCTCTTAATAGCTATAGTTCTTCAGATGTTTTAAATTCCAGCCCGGGTGCTTGGCCACTGAAAAGTGCTGTGGTTTACCGCTGACAGAACAGGTAATGGATTTGGTCCAGCAGGCAGTATGAGAGGTTCGTTAGGTTATTCATTTTCCTTCCATCATCCTTTTTCTCACAACAAATGATCTATTTTATTAAATATTAAGCATATTACTGACACAGTATTTTATTCCGATGAGTGACAGATGTATTCCACCAGCACGATTGGTATCAGTAGTTTGTCTACTTTGGACATTCTAGTTTGTAATGGATCTGCCTCCATTCTATGTTTCTGCATTTAGAGTAATGAAACACCCCTAAATAATAAATACACAGGTTAGCTCGTCTGCCTTGTCCAAAATGTGCTGATTCTGCTGGAAAACAGTTGTACTGTCTGTCATGGACTCTGGCCTAAGCCAGAACTATTCACAGAATTAATTCAAAATTTGTTCTTTACTGAGGGAAAGATTGAAGCCGCTGAACTCAAAAGGGTTAAGCGTGTGCTGAAATTAGAGATGTTGTTTATGTACTTTCCTAAAGGAAGCTTTTGTGCAGACCTCTGCTGTTCTGCTTTTATTCTTCCAGCAAGCAACTTTGTCTCATGGTCACTTATTTTCTAACAAAGGTTCAGGCAAATGCATTTTTAATGTTCAGATTATCTGGATTCTTTTTGACCTAGTTCAAATGATTCTTTACATGAAACAGGATACCGTACTTCCAGTTGCTTTTCCTTCAGTTCATTTTCTCTATTTTTAATCATTCATTAAAATTTAAATGAGAAATCAACAATATTCTCATGTTGAAGCCCTGTTTTGTATGCATGAGCATCAAAGGTGAAGTGTTTATTGAATTAAATGAAATGGTAACTGGTTCTTTATATGTATCGATCTAGTAAGATAAGGTCTTAAATGTTTGCTGTTTCAGAGAGTTCAGCATATTCTTACAATATCCCTAGAACTGATAAAATCACCCAGCACGATATGAACCGGCAAGGAAAAGAAGGTGAGAGAAGAATCTCTTGTATGTTGTGTGCTTTTGTCCAAGGGCTGATTCCATGTTAACAAGCCGTATAGTGCAGCAGAGGGAGAGCTGCAAAGCGGCACTGGGGAAGATCATTTGAGGTCCACACACTGTGTTTTTCAAGATTTCTATTTAAATCTGTCTTGACATGAATTTGCGGACTGAATACAAGCCTGTTGCTTGAGAACTGTCCTGAAGCAGACCCTCCAGTTTAGTTTCACCTAAACGGAATGTAGTGTGCACGCAGGAAGAGCATCCTCCGATATCAACCTCTGAGACGAAATAAAGATACCAAGGAGTAACTTGAGAGCTTCTCTTCAAAAGAAATCTGAAATCAAATGCTAGTGAGATGGGAATGTCAGTGAAGAATGTCCTCTTGGGTTGTTAGAGCTGAAGACATCATAACCTGAGGTGGAAAACCAAAATAACATCTTAGGAACACAGAAGATGGAAAACGTGCTTTTACATTATATGAATGCAAAAGTCTATATTTATCTCATAAAGCAATATGAGTTAAAAATATTTCAAACATTTAAAATATGTTTATGTTTAAGACAAACTAAAGTTGGTTCTATAACTGTTTCTTAAGGAGTTTTTAGTGGAAACGTTGATGTAACCTCACATAGGAAAGATGAATTCCACACCTCTATTACTTGACCTTAATCACGGAACTTGGCTGGATTTCTCAACAGAGTTGGCATAAATATATATATAAATAAATGTACTGAAGGAGAATTAGCTAGAATTAGAGGTGAAGGAATGCTGTCTAGAAATCATGAATTTGGGAGTGCACATTGCTACAATTATTGCTATTTTTTAATCTTTCCTTTATTTGGGAGAAAGTCGTAAGATTGTATACAACCAGCCATTCCCCACTGCATTAGAAAGGACTTTTCAAAGTTTGTAAGACAGTAGCCTTGCAATAATGATGCCAGGCACTTGTCTTAGCACCCTGGGGTAGATGCTGTCCAGGCCTATAGATTTATGTGGATCAAGCTCTTGCAGGAGGCTGCAGACCAGCCTTTCCTCCTCTACTGGTAGGTCAAGATGGGTTTTGTTGTAGCTACTAGAGCCTCTGATCTGGGGTCCAGCTACAGCAGTAAAGACAGAGACAAAGAAGGTCTAGTAGTGCTTGGTGGCTGTTTTCCTGCCTTTGCATAGTTGGTATGCTTCTTTTCTACTTTTAAGCACACCCAATATCTCTTTGTTAGGCCAGGTGCTCTCTCGCCTTGCCTTCTTCCTTGCTCTTGGAGGGAATGAACTGTTCCGGTGCCTCCAGGAGGTTGTTCTTTCACAACTCCAAGCACTCACAAGGTCCTTTGGCCTATGTGGATGCTCTCCATGGAATCCCTTCCCATGGAACCTGA
>NW_010395476.1:0-6143 GCF_000710305.1 Buceros rhinoceros silvestris | reverse complement strand
GTGCATTGAAGCTGGCGCTTCCGAAATCCATGGTCTTTGTCCGAATACTGCTCTTCAAGACGCTCAGCAGGATCTTGAACTCCACAGTGTTGTTGTCACTGTATCCAAGGCTATGTTTTCAAGTAAGTCTTCTCAGTTTTTCAGCAGTAAATCCAGCGACGCGCTATTCTGGGTCTTCATGTTCAGCATCTGTAGCATCAGTGCATTCCAGAAACCTGATGGGCAACTTGTGCACCGCTCCGTCGTTTTCCCAGCAAATGTCTGGGTAGGTTCTGTTGGCTCAAGACTTCCATAGGCAACTGGAGAAAGGTTTATTTAGCCTCATATCCTTGTTAAAATGCTTTAATTTAAAAACATAACATAGAACTTGGAAAGAGATGGAAGAGCTGAGATGGGAGACGGGGGAATAGACATATGATTCCTGTCATTATTATTCTCATATTTATTAGTCACGTAATTGTTGGAAGATATGCTCACACGACCATGTTGCCTTGTGGGACATGCCATCTTGATGGAAGAAGGCATATGCAGAAAACAGCTTGCAATTTGTCTGAAAACAGGATGCAAGAAAAAAAGAGGCAATAAGTTTTGCTCCTGAATCTTAAAAATATGCCGGAAGTCCTAATACAATGAATACCACTATGCATTCATTTGGAATAAAATATGGGTTACATACATATCTTGCCATGCAAGCAACCACACAGGGAAGATGAAGGAAATAAAACAGATTAGAGTAGCAACACGATAAAATAGAGTGACTCTAGACACGTTGGTATCTTCTGGTGGAGGGTGAGATGGGGACATGTGGCTTGACTCTGCATCTGAAGGCAGGCTGGGCTCAGAACAGCACATCCCAAAGCGACCAGTACAGGAGTACTCAGGCTGGATGATGTCTCAGCATAGTTTAACTGATGTCAGGAAGGGCTTGTATTTCCGCAGATATATTGCATGGCTTCTTTTGGAAGGGCTATTTCAGGTCACTGAAGGGTAGCTCAGGGATTGCCTCGCCATGCTCTGCTCAGCATCATACATGAGCGATTTGAGTGGCCCAGGTTAACTCAAAGGTTTTCTGTTCTCTGATTTTGGTGTGCTTAATCATTTTCCTAACCTTACTGAAACACTTTGAGTAGTCTCACGCACTTTACGTAAGGCCAACCATCTCACTTCTCAAAATCTTAGATATTTCTAATTGGGTGATAGAATTTATGGCAGTTTACGTATTATTTCTTCTAGCCCTCTTCTTAACTATTCTTTAAAACACATAAGGAACATCAAATAAGTATCACCGTCTGTGCATTGACAACAAAAGTCAATCAAATATTCTTTATTGCCAATGTAAATTGTGTTGTATGATTTCATTCCCCAAATCCTTTGAAGACACACATTTGCTACCAAATATTGTGATCTCTTTTTTCATTCTCCTGGAATTCCATTTCTTCTTTCTTGAAGAAATCAAGATTTGTCCACATAGACCAAATATTTGTGAGTAGAGTCTATAAAATCTAGCAAATAGTGGGTTAGTAATAAGTACTGGCTAATGATACACTTGACTGAAGTTTCTTCCCCCCCTCCCCCCTCCCCCAACTAGTTAGAAGTAAGTAGCTGGTTATATTTAATAGACCATGTTAATTACTGCATCTCTGAAACTTATTGAACGATTAAAATAAAGCACCAGAGACTTGTTACACTGAAGGGAATGATCCTAGAATGAGTGTTACACGAAGGGACAATTAAACGACCTAATACTACCGAGCCTGTTCCAGCTGACAATCCCACAAAACTGTTAACAGAGTTCGAGTCTAAGCTTCATCCTGTGTTTTGTCACTGCATTAGCCACTGCATCTGAGGATCTGGCCCGAATTCCTTTTTAGATACTGGCAGAACTCTCACAGGCTGCAGTGTGCTTTGGATCAGGCATCCCAATCACCCAAATGACTGCCTTTTCGGCCTGAGATAATGGAAGTCTACCAAACTGATTTGTCACCTTTGCCTTATGTTCACACATACTAATGAGTTCTGAAAATGTTAATTTGCTTTGTGCCCAGATCAAATACACTGCTCTGTCAGAATAAAATAAGTTCAGAGCCAACAAATTTACATGAGTGTAGTTTATTCTGAAAACATTTACATGTCATTAATACATTAACATAATATGATGTTCAGAGCATATTTAACTGTGACTGGGATGCTCCTGGTTAGGAATTGCGGGCAGTGGGAAGATCACAGCTTTTCTGTGTTGTGGGTTTTTAAGGCATCCCTGGATTACCCTGTGTCAAGGGAGCTGTCGCCTTCTACTGAAGTGAAAATTGGAGACTACAATCCTTCAAGCTATTGATTTCCTGTGGGATCGTCAGTTCTTACTGGCAATTGATAGTTTTTTGAGGGACTGGATTATGCTGTCCAAACAGGGGTGTCTACTGCCATTTTAGCTTCACTGCATCCTGCCTGACCTCGAACTCTCATTTGAGAAGAGAATGCATGTATGTAATAACCCAACAAAACCGACCACAAAGAACTTCAAATAGGCATCACTGTCTGTGATTGATAACAGAGGAGATTCCTTGGTCTTCCCTGTCTGTAATGGAAGCATGAACACCTTGCTTTTATGTAGATGGCAATATATTCACAATTTAAGGTCTTAATCTGGTGCTGAATCCTACCCATAGGTAGTATATATGAACCCCCCATCAAGATTCCTAAAGCTCCTGTTGACTGCCCAGCCTAACCTCAAACAGTAGGGGGAAGTAAAGTCTTTCCTTCACAGAGACCTTCAGGAAATCTCCACTGAATTTTACCAGAGCAGAAAAAGAGGGATCTTTTTTTACAGTTTTGTGCAAGGACTGTGCTGCTTCTTATCCTGACAGCAGAGAGAATCTGCGTGAATGACCAGCCCAGCATTATCTTTTGCTACACTTGCTATGGAGAGGCTTCTTTCTAACATGGTTCGAGTGGCCTTTCTAACCCAGTGGAGGGCCACCACCTCTTTCAGACAATTAAGGTGTTTCACCACACTTCAGATGACTAAGTATTGGACTGGAGGAGCCATTACACTGATCCTGCAAAACAGATTCTTCTGTTCTATGTGTATGTCTTATTCTGTTGATTAACGGGTTTCTTTTATCCTTTCAAAAAACCTTTGACTAATAGCAGCTGGATTTCACAGCTGTCAGCAGTTGTGAGGGGTCAGTGACAATCCTGGGAAGATCAGACTGCTCTTGCCCTTGGCAGTGACGGCATAGTGCTACGTGCTGCTCTGAACTCTCACAGAAGCCCATTCTGTAAATTAAAGCTTTTTGTTAGCAAACCCTGAGTCTCAAGCACTGCAAGTTGAATGGGAGCAGTGGTCACCAAAGCATCCCTGCAGATCACAGTGCTCAGAGCAGGGAAGAAACGGAGGTGGTCTGGAGCAGCTCGGTTGTTTACCGAGCCTGGGATCTGATTTGCAGATCTAACTGGCTCCGTACATATGAGCTGGGTCAACGACACTGTCTTACGGGATTCCAGTGACCAAAGAGAACTGGAAGAGGAATTTCACAAAGTAGCTTTTCAGGCAGCCCAACCTGCCTCTGCTATTTGGCAAACTTTGTGAACAGGTAATCCAGGTGGGACGTTATTTTCACTTTCAGCCTGAAATCAGACCTGTTGCTCAGTCAGTAGAGCCGGTACATTTTAAGGGTAGACTTTCCAAGGCAATGAGCAATTGTGTTTTTCTTGACTGAACAAGACTTTGAGTAGCAACAGGCTGCCTGGCAACACGATTGCTCCTAGCTGGCTACATGATGTTGACCAAGGCTCCGTGTGACGTCACCCAGCAGCTGCCAGCCGCAAGCTGATTACAGCCATATGATGATGAGCCATTTGGGTTCACACACAAACATCTCATTCATGCTCAGCTGCTGCTCTTTTCCCTGGGTAACAAACAATGATGGCCCAGGGAATATCATCAGACTATAAGAAAGAACATTTAACTGCCTCATATTTTTGAACAATGATATGGAAAATTACTCCCCTTTAGGTGCAAATAAAAATACATTGTCAAAGACATGATGCAGTAGCACATCTTGGTGGTACTGACTGCCAAAAGGTACTTTCCTGCGTGGCTGTAGAATCTCCTACCCATTGTAGTAGAGCGGTAAGGGCAGGTGGAAAGGGAAGAGGATCAACATGCCTTGTTTAAGCTGCCTGCCTTCGAAATGTAGCAGAGAAAACAGACCTGGGGCTCAAGCACAGCAACAAACCAGAGTGTGTGGTTTGCTATAGCTCCGTGCTCGCGTTTAAAACCCTATCCAAACCCACAGAGCTGCTAATGCTCACAACCATGAAGAATTAGGTTTGTATTATACAGATTTTGTGACAATGGAATTTGAGGCTGTTTATTTATTTATTGTTTTTATCACGTAGTGCTGGAAGAGTTCGTTCTAGAATAAGCACAGCTACAGAGATAGATAACTTAGTCTCATAGCCCATGCTACCCTGAATTTTTTTCTCCATATTCAAAAAGGAGACTACTACCGGCACGTGTAGGAGAGGGCATGGCTGACATTAGGAGCTCTGTCACTTGATCCATAGCTTTACTGCTCTTTGACCACAGAATAACACTTATTCAGAGACGTTAAAGTCAATGTAGAAATTCTGCATCAAAACTACTGCTCATTTCTGGAATGCTATTTTTAACCTGTTTATAGTGTCTGTATGTATGTGTACACGCGTGTGTGCATAAAAATAATTTGGCAGGGGACATTTCCAATTAATTTTTCATTTTCTTACAGTTTTCCTTATATATCTTTGTACCAAAGAAGAGTAGATTTCGTATCAGATGCATTTTAACCACCACCTTTCTGAATTTTCTTTTCTTTGTTATTAATCCATTTGAATTACTATTTTATTCATAAACCTCCTAATTAAAAAAAATGTAAAATTATTTTTTTCTCAATTCGGTTATCTTCACTTTATTCTAGTCTCTTTTGTTGTGGAATCTCTGGGTTTCGTGCAACGACAAAATTAATGTTCAATTCATTTAGAGGTTTTTTTCAGCTAAGAGCTCAAAACACTTCAGCATCAGATGTATGAATCTCAGGTGAATGGAAAAGGAAGAAAAGACTGAAAAGTTTCAACCGTGATAAGAATAAAACATGAAACGTTCTTCCCAGAACACCTCAGAACAGTGATGACTTTGTTCTAAGGATGGTCATTCAATTCTATAAAGTGCCAGCAGTTTGGGTGCACTTTTTTAAGCTCCAAAGGGAAAAGAGAAAACCAAACAAGAGTGCAATCAGACACTCCATGGTTTAAATTATTAGCTAGCTGTGTATTTATATCGTGTCAATTCTGTAGAGAAATGGAGTATTTACTGTTAGCGGGTGACAGTGTCTCCCTCTAGAGTCCATTTAATTTAATGTTTTAATAAATGGAACAGGCCAAACATTTTCCATGAAACCAGGTTTTTAAATTAAGAAGTGGGCTTTTTGACACATGGAATCTGGCTTACAGAACTGATTTTTAATGCTGATCTGCACAGGCTAAGACTTCCTCTGAGACAGAAACGCCCCAAGCTAGCAATAAATTGTAAAACAAGGGAGAAGGGGACTGAAAGAGCTGCTTGTCCCTACTGAGGAGGGAAGGCACATGGGATAGCTTACACACATATTCTGCAGAACGCTAATGGTAGTGTGTCTCTAAATCATAACTCTAAAATATCAAATTGATATTTCTGTGAAAAAAAAAAGAGTGGTATTACAGAGACACAAAACTAAAGAATCACAGAATCATTGAAGTTGGACGGGACCTTCTAGAGATCAATCTGGACCTAATCCCTGCTCAAGTAGGGTCACCCGCCGCAGGTGAGCTGTGTCCAGGCATGTTTTGAATATGTCTGAGGATGGAGACGTTACAAACTTTCCAGGTTACATCTTCCAATGTTTGTGCATGAACACGGTAAAAAAAAGCTTTTTTGTATGTTCTGATGTCTTGTAGTTCAGCCTGTGCCCGTTGTCTCACTGGACATCACTGAGAAGAAACCATCTTTCACCGCTTCATTCCCTCCTGTAAGATAAGATTCCTGTGAGACACCTCTTCTACGAGCTGAACAGTCCCAGTTCTTTCACCCTCTTTCCTCACAGAATCACAGAATCACAGAATCATCA
>NW_010395475.1:508-718 GCF_000710305.1 Buceros rhinoceros silvestris | reverse complement strand
GCCGGTGCAGTATTCCCAGTACGACCAGCAGTCAGGTGAGAGCTCCCGGGACTGGAGAGGCTTCCCCCGGGACTGGAGAGGCTTTGCCCACCTCTTTTCTCTTGCTTTCTCTGGCCCAATCCACACCAGGCTGGTGCCTCTTTCTGTTTCCATCCTCTTTGCTCCATCTTTTTCTTCCTACCCCTTAATTTTCCATCCTCCTCCAACACC
>NW_010395475.1:0-262 GCF_000710305.1 Buceros rhinoceros silvestris | reverse complement strand
CTGGGGGGAGGTTGCCCAGGGCCATTCCGGGGGGGGCGGAGGGTGTTTTCCTATTGCTGCGCAATTTGGGGGAGCCCTGGCCCCCACGGGGGGGTGTTTTCTCCCTAAACCCCCTCGCCTGCTGTTTTCTGCTTTATTTCCCCAGAAATTCAGGATTACTACGACTATCACGGTAAGTGGTGAGGGTGGGGAGATGGGGTGGGGGCAGGTTTTGGGGGTGTGTCCCCCCCTCCCTGCACTCCCTCCTTGCAGATGTCACCCC
>NW_010395474.1:467-724 GCF_000710305.1 Buceros rhinoceros silvestris | reverse complement strand
CCGAGGCTCTTCTTGGATCGTTATATTTGTCAGCAGTTTGGCAGCACCTCGTACCTTTTGCGATGCTGCTCCTTTCCTTTAAAACAAGTGTTTAGCTTAAAACGTCAGTGTAGTCACCCAGGGGTTTATCCCCTAACGAGGTATGAATCCCGACCTCCTCCAGCCAGCCCTGTCGGTCCTCTCGATGCTCAAGCGAGGGGCACCCTTGTCCCCCTGTGACTTCCTTGCTTTCCCCAGGTGTCCTGCTGTCCTCGTCC
>NW_010395474.1:0-377 GCF_000710305.1 Buceros rhinoceros silvestris | reverse complement strand
GGCCGGGAGGGTTGCAGCCCGGGGGAGGCGGGAAGCGGAGGAGGTGGCGGGCCTGGGGGTGTGGGAGGGGTGAGAGACACGGACCTCAACATGCCACTGAGGTGGATTTTTCTTTCAAAACTGAACGCTGTGATTTTTTTCCCCCTGGTTATTTATTATTATTTATTTCCCTGGTTATTTATTATTACTGCCGGGAGGGTTGCAGCCCGGGGGAGGCGGGAAGCGGAGGAGGTGGCGGGCCTGGGGGTGTGGGAGGGGTGAGAGACACGGACCTCAACATGCCACTGAGGTGGATTTTTCTTTCAAAACTGAACGCTGTGATTTTTTTCCCCCTGGTTATTTATTATTATTTATTTCCCTGGTTATTTATTATTACT
>NW_010395473.1:483-876 GCF_000710305.1 Buceros rhinoceros silvestris | reverse complement strand
CCAGATGTACCCCGCGCTGCCGCCCTACTCCTCCTGCAGTGACCTCTACCCGGAGCCCGTCTCCTTCCACGACCCCCAGAGCAACCCTGGCCTCACCTAC
Source organism: Buceros rhinoceros silvestris (assembly GCF_000710305.1). Classification (NCBI taxonomy): domain Eukaryota; kingdom Metazoa; phylum Chordata; class Aves; order Bucerotiformes; family Bucerotidae; genus Buceros; species Buceros rhinoceros. The sequence goes on along the minus strand of NW_010395473.1, from coordinate 776 downwards.
TCCCCCCAGGATTACCAGGCAGCCAAGCCCGCCTTGGACAGCAACCTCTTCCCCATGATCCCAGACTATAACCTCTACCACCACCCCAACGACATGGGCACCATCACAGAGCACAAACCCTTCCAGAGCTTGGACCCCATCCGCGTCAACCCACCCCCCATCACTCCGCTGGAGACCATCAAGGCCTTCAAGGACAAGCAGATCCACCCGGGTTTCGGGGGGCTGCCGCAGCCACCACTCACCCTCAAGCCCATCCAACCCCGCCAATATCCCAACCGGCCCAGCCAGACGCC
>NW_010395473.1:0-229 GCF_000710305.1 Buceros rhinoceros silvestris | reverse complement strand
TTCCTGGTCCCCCGTGTTCTCGCGTAGTTTCAGCCGCAGCGACCACCTCACCACCCACATCCGCACCCACACTGGCGAGAAACCCTTCGCCTGCGAGTTCTGCGGACGCAAGTTCGCCCGCTCCGATGAGCGCAAGCGGCACGCCAAGATCCACCTCAAGCAGAAGGAGAAGAAGGCTGAGAAGGGCTCAGCCCCACAGCCCCCCACCGCAACCCCTGCCGCTGCCACC
>NW_010395472.1:2511-3431 GCF_000710305.1 Buceros rhinoceros silvestris | reverse complement strand
ACCAAGGCCATGGAGGCACAGGAAGGGGTGGCATGGGTGGGCAGGGACATACGGGCAAGGAGGTGAGCTGGTTGCGGGACAGGTTGAGGGTCTCCAGCTGGGTCCACTGGTCGATGCAGAGGGACAGCTCTGTGATCTGGTTGCTGCTGAGGTTGAGACGCCGCAGGCTGCCCAGGGTGTAGAGGCACTCGGGGACACGACTGAGGTCGTTGCAGGACAGGTCCACGTCTGGGGGGGGATAACGGGGTGACACAGCTGGCTGGACCCACGCCAGGACCACGAGAACCCCTGGAGAGCCCTGTGGGGGCTGGGTGCCCCAGCTCTACCTGCCAGGTTCACCAGGCTCTCCAGGCTGGTGGGCAGGTTGCTCTGGGTGCGCTGGGTGTTCCTGAGGTGGAGGGTCTGCAGGGCCGTCATCGCCGGGAGCTGCCTGCAGACCACCGAGAGCGCGTCAGGGCTGGAGGAGGCACCTGGCCCCACCCTGGCATCGCGGGATCCGGCCTGGGAAACGGGGCCTCACCGGAGCTGCGCGTGCAGGAGGGGGTTGTTGTTGAGGATGAGGGTCTGCAGGTGGACCAGGCGTCTCAGCTGCGGCGGGAGGCTCTCCAGCTTGTTGTTGCTCAGGTCGAGGTAGAGCAGATCCGTCAGGTTGATGAAGAGCTGGTTGGGGATGGTGTCGATGCTGCGGGGAGATGGGCATCTTCAGGGCTGCCTGGGACCTGCAGCAGCCCTGGGTCTCCCCCAAAGAGGGGCAGAGAGCAGGACCCAGAGCGAAGTGGGGGGACAGATGGAGGTGGCCATGGCCTGGACCCACCTGTTATGGCCAAGGTTGAGGACCAGCATGTTCTTGGCATTCTCCAGTTCCCGGGGACACTCTGTGAGCTGGTTGTAGCTCAGGTCCTGCAGCAAACAGGAGAGGG
>NW_010395472.1:1893-2354 GCF_000710305.1 Buceros rhinoceros silvestris | reverse complement strand
AAGCCGACATCACCCTCTGCCCCACACCAGCAACCCCCTCCCAAACCTGAAGAGCACCTTTGGGCACTGATTTATTCCCTGCACCTTTCCCCTGGACTCTCCTCAGCCCCCAAGCGGTACGAGGGGCTGCTGAGGTGCAGGAGCAGGGTCTGAGCTGGCTCAGAGAACACTGCACCTACCAGCACCGAGAGATCGTCCAGCTGGAAAATATCATCGGGGACTCCTGAGTTCTTCAGGCTGTTCGCACGAGCCACAATCGCCTTGAAAGGGGAGAGAGGGGCACGACTGCAGCCACCTGCCACCTCTGCGCCTGCTGAGCCCCCTGGGGCAGCCAGGGATGACCCTTGTGTGTCCCCAGAGCCAGGGGAGGCGCCTGGGGACACCAGCCCTGGGGTGAGCGGGATGGGTGAGGGGGACACTCACCCGAAGGCAGGGCAGGCCGGAGAGCTCACCGTGGAGCG
>NW_010395472.1:1289-1691 GCF_000710305.1 Buceros rhinoceros silvestris | reverse complement strand
CCAGTGAGCAAATATAGGAGCCGGGTCTCTGTGTGGGCTCCTCGATCCCGGGAGAGTCAGGGTCTGACGGAGGGATGGGGTGAGCTCAGCCCTGAGCCACACAAGGCTGCTGGGATGCTCCCAGTCTCAAAGTGGGCTCTGCAGACCTGGCTGAGACGCCCCAGCCCTGCTGCGGGGTTCGGGGTGCTCTGGGCTGCTACCGAGCCCGAGCAAACGATCCCCAGCCCTTAGAAACGCTTCTCACTGGGTGATCGGGAAAGCGGCAGACACATGGGCACCAGCGAGGCAGCAGAAGGGCCCAGGGGAGATGTCACCGTCCTCTGGGCATCACCAGCCTGGCTGCTCCCTGCTCAGGGAAGCGAGGAACCGGCAGAGCGGGGGCGAGACACCAGGTTTTAAGTC
>NW_010395472.1:0-1122 GCF_000710305.1 Buceros rhinoceros silvestris | reverse complement strand
GGGGTTGGCAAGAGCCGCCACGAGGGGCCTCCCCGCTCGCTGCCGCCGTGCGGGGAGCACCCAGCACTGCGATGAGGGCATCGGGCGGCGTTTAAAGCGCTGCGCTTGCCTGACACCGGTTTAGCGACGCCCGTAAGGCACCGCCAAAGCAAAGCTGAGCCACGGACTCCAGCAAGGGCCTGGCCATGCACAAAACTCCAGCCGCCCAAAAAAACAAAGCCAGGCAGCTGCCAGCTGCTGCCCTTTATGTATTTTAGGAAAGGAGGAGGGGAAAAAAGCCCCAAACCTTAATCCTTCCTATACCAAACCTCCACCCTTCCCTCCTATTAAAGGACAGAGGATCTAAGCGTGGTTTTTAGGCTGGTTTTCTAGGAAAACAAGGTGAAACCGAATACACGTCTGTCTCAACCCCACTCCTACCAGCTCCTGCATCCAATTTCAACCACACGCCGTAGCTCAGCCCTATTATTAGACACCAGAGCATCCGCCGATGAGCCATGGGGCTGGCAGGCACCAGGCTCCCGGCATCGCCCGCAGCCCCAGTGGGAGCCGTCGAGCCCCATCCCCTGTGCGCAACGTGCTGCTCACCAGCTTCTGGAGGGCAGCGAGCTCCTCGGGCAGGTAGCAGAGCCCCGTGTGGTTCAGCTTCAGCCAGCGCAGGCTGGTCATCGCCTTCACGTGCTCTGGGAAGTAGCCGCCCTGCGAGGAGGAGGAGGGTGAGAAAACCACCTGCCCCACAGGGTAGGGAGCTGGGGACTCCAGTCTGACCAGCCCTATGAGGTCAGGGGGAGGCCTGGGATGGCCCAGTCCTATGGGATTGGGAGCTGGGGGACCAACATCACCCAGTTCTATAGAATTAGGGCCTGGAGGGACTGGGATTGCCCAGTCCTGTGGGACTGGGACCTGGTGGGCTCTGAAGTCACACAGTCCTGTGGAATTTGGACCTGAAATCACCCAGTCCCATGGGATTGTGACCCGGGGGATCTGAGATCACCCAGTCCTGTGCGACTGGGGCCTGGGGCAGGCTGAGATCACCCAGCCCTGTACGACTGGGACCTGGGGGACCACCGTCACTTACCGTCTGGGGTCCCATGGGTTGGGGGAGTGTTGCCCCGCTGTAGC
>NW_010395471.1:1028-1261 GCF_000710305.1 Buceros rhinoceros silvestris | reverse complement strand
GCAGGCTGCGCAGCAGCCGCCCGCATCCCGGACCGAGCCAAACTGAGACCGTTCCGCGGCAGCGGCGAGAAACGCGTCTAAGGGGCTGGGAGAGCTCTGCGGGCCGGCCAGCGGGTTCATCTGCGCCGGGACCTGCTGCCGCCCCGCGGGCTCGGGGGGAACTCTCAGCCCCGGGACAGCGGGCAGATGGAACGGCGACCAAAGCTCACCCGGCTTCGGGGGGAAGAGCCCGA
>NW_010395471.1:0-930 GCF_000710305.1 Buceros rhinoceros silvestris | reverse complement strand
AGCTTCGCTGACAGCCTGTGAACAGGCTTTTTATAATCGGGGTACACCTGCTGCTCTTCAGTGTCCTGAATTCCCACTTATTGCCACAACTCTAATCTGTGAGACTCCAAATTAAAATACAGCTAAATGTTGTGATCTCTCTCGGCTTTGCTCCATGAAGAAGTAGTGTGATTTAATCACTCCATGCTGGTGTACAGGCAGGTGGACCACACACAGAACTTCTTCACGGGAGCGTTCTTCTATATTGTCTTGTTTGTGTTTGGGTGTTTTCTGGACCATTCACAAATTTTATGCAGGAATTACAGAGAACTGGGATCCTACAGCTTCTCCAGGCTGTAGAAGACATTCATAGCTTGGTAGTTTGTCAGACTGTATTTGGAGAAGTTCAGAGGGATGATAGATTCAAAAAAGGACATAAGCAGTTTGTGGGACACCGAATTTTCTGGGTTCTGAAAAATTTTCCACGTTGACTATTGCCAGAAAACCCAATAATGGGATGCTAAAGTGCTCATCCAAGAAGTCTGGAGCTGTCAATTCACCTTGGAAAGGCCAGACTTTGAGGCAAAATAGTAACTATGTATGAAATGAGCAGTAACTTCAGTTTGCTTTGGCTTCCAGTCCTCTCACCATCTTCATAGCCTTTCCCTGGACTCTCTCCAGTAGTTCCTTGTCTCTCTTTAACAGCGGAGTCCAGAACTGGACACGGTGCTCCAGATGTGGCCTCACTAGGGCAGAGCAGAGGGAAAGGAGAAGCTCCCTCGACCTGCTGGCCACGCTCCTCCTAAGGCATCCCAGGAGACCACTGGCCTCATTGCTGGCTCTCAGTTAACCTGTCCACCAAAGGCCGAGACTGCGTCCCTGCCTGGACCTGAGCTGTCCCCAGCGGCACAGGGGCTCCCGCCCCGTTCACCGCTGCCTGAGCCCTGCTGG
>NW_010395470.1:0-222 GCF_000710305.1 Buceros rhinoceros silvestris | reverse complement strand
GACTGGCACGGGGGTCCCCAAGCCCTGTCCCATCAGCAAGGGGGGTCACACGGGGTCCCCAAGCCCCGTTCCACCGATTGGGGTGTCTCCAGGGCGGCACTGATCCGTGTTCTCTCTCCACAGACTTCCTGCTGTGGATTAACCGCTCGGGCACTGTGCTGCCCCTCTCCCGCGTTCCCGCAGCTTCCAAGGCCCCCCCTGCCCATGCTATGACGTCCCCTG
>NW_010395469.1:7887-11843 GCF_000710305.1 Buceros rhinoceros silvestris | reverse complement strand
ACCGCCGAACCAGCCCGGTGGTGCCGAACCAGCCCGGTGCCGAACCGGTCCCGTCAGCTGCCGGGTGAATGAGTAACCCCTCCAGCACCGGCACGGAGAGCCATTACTGCCATTGTCCCATGTATTGGCTATTGTTTAGTTTAATTATTGTCCCAATTATTAATTTAACTTAATTATTAACCCATCTGTGGAATGAATGAGCAATTAACCGTGCTGTTGACTTAGGGGCTAATTTAAAGCCATTCCTGCAAGCATGCTCGGACCTGGCAAAGTCACCCGCGTGTCCTCGTGGGACAGGACCTCGATGAGCCCTGCATGCTTTTGACTGTCTAGAGTGTTGCGCGGGGAAATGTCCTAAAAGGGGACACCAGGCACAAAGCAGGTGGCAAAGCCAGGACCAGAGCCACTGGGACCAGTGCCCCCTCCCAGCACAGCCCCTCTGCCAGAGGGATGACTGGATTTGGGGCAGGAGAGAGGGTGGAGGGTACAGAAGATGCTGACTAGGGGGGATGATCCTGCACAGCCCCCTGGGCACAGCAGCGGGTGGTCAACATCCCGCTCCATCGGCCGTGCAGGCACAGGGACGTGGATCCAGCGTCTTCCCACCTGCTCCGGGTTGGGATTTATCCTCTCGCGCTCAGGAGAGCTGCTGAAGTGAAGCCACAGAAGTTTTCTAGGACAAGTGAACAAGGCGGGCTGGGGGAGTGAGAAGGAGAGCAAAGGGGAGGGGAAAAAAACCCTCCTGGCAGGTTTTCAGGGCCCAAAGCCGGGGTGGAAATGCTTCCCTTCCCTTAATTGCTTCGAGACCAGCTGAATTTCTTGAAGAAACCGCAGCTGAAATGCTGCACAAATCACATTGTTGTGCTTGTGTTGGCTGCCTCCTTAAGGAGGTAAAAGGTCATCGTTTATGGTATATTAAAAAGAAAAAAAATCATATTTTAACGCTGTGGAGGAGGGGATTGTGTTGCTTTTTCATACCCACCTTCTGGAAATTAAAACCTGTTTGGCAAGCGCCAGAACGCGGCTCTCAGCAAAGAGCAGACCTGGGAAAATGCACTAATGTGGGGCTCTGCCACAGCCCCTGCGTGTACCCCAGAGCCGCCCCCATCCCATTCCCATCCCTGGGCCAGCAGGGCGATGCCCGTGTGGAGGAGCGGGGCTGCGGGTGCTGCTCCAGCAGGGTTTGCCCGTGCCAGCCCGCTGCTGCGCCTCTGCAAGTCTCTGCAGCTTCAGGGCCTGGGAGGGTGCAGTGCTGTCTGCCTGATGGTCCTTCACTCTTGGGAAGTGGCAGGAAAGTCCTGACTGCAACCTCCCAGAGCTCCGCTGGTTTTATTCAAGCACAGAAATTTGGCTGCTCCCTTTACCTCCCTTTTCTCGCCGGTCAGTAAAATGATGGAGCTGATTTTCCTCCATCTGGCTGTGCATGAGCGGACGTTCACCGCTCGCCCTCTGAGTCACCAGTAGAGAAGAGCTGCCTGCTCCTCACCCCGCTCCTCCAGAGCCCTGCTTGGCTCCAGCCTCCCTTTGCTTTTAGGAATCCTGCACCCGTAAGAGGCTGCACCATCCCGGATGTGGCAGGACTTGAACCAAAACAGGAGAAGCACAGGCAGGCAGGTGAGAAACCTCTGGAGCAGCACAGGAGCGTGGAAAAGAATAACACCAGCAACCAAAGAGCAGCTGCTAACTTGGTGTTTATAGCGGGAGGGAGGTGCTGGAGGTGCTGAGGTCCAGTGTGCTGTCCCCAGCCTGTCCCAGCCAGGAACCCCCCTACAAGGACCGGGTTGCAGGTGGACAGACAGACACGGGGATGCAGAACTGGCCCAGCTGCTCTGCACCAAAAGCCCTTCGTGCTGGGTGGGATGGGAGCACTTGGCCTTGTGATGCTCACGGGCCTGAGGAGACCCAAAGCTCGCTGGAGCTAATGGAAAGGTTCTTGCTGACCCAGCAAGGCTGAACAGGGTCTCCGAAGGACTCCTGTCGGGCTGGAAGCGCAGAGCTGTATGATTGGATGGCCTGGGGTTTCAGAAAGCAAATTACCCATTTTATGACTTAATGATGAGGCTTTGCTCCCTTTTCTAGTGGCGTTTCCTTCAGAACTTCATGCCCACAGGACACAGCGCTGTTAGATACCATCACCCAAAGCAACTCAGAGCCACTGCCATAGCTCCACAAGCTTTTGCTGGCAACATCTGACCACTGTGAAGGACGTGGGTGCTGGTGAGGTCCCTCTGCTCTGCACAGAGACCCCAGCCAGCCTCCGGGGCCGGTCTGAGGAAGGAACTGGAATGGAAAGATGAGCTACTCACTCACGGAGGAGCTTGGCATTGATTCATGGGATGCTCCCAGCCCTGGTTTTGCAAGAACATGACGTGATGTTACAAGGCTTTGGAAGATGCTGAACCCGGCCGTGTGGGTGCCAGGTGAGGCAGCAGGCGAGGCGGCGTGGGACGGGCGGCCGCGCACACCCAGGCATGGTCTTGCGTGACTGCAGCCGGCTGGGAACACAAAGACATTGTTTTTAAGTGATAGCCATCCCCCCCTTCCCCGGCTCCTTGGAGAGGACAGCATTCCTGTCTCGCATTCCTCAGCCACTGCTGAGATGGGGAGGGGAGACGTGAGCCAGAGGAAGAAAGCACAAAGTTTTAATTAGGGAAGTGGTCGGTGTGCTGGTGTGCTGGGGGTGGGTGGTGCGGGCAGGGAGGGGCAGCAGAACGGCCCACAAAGCCAGAAAAAGTGTGTGGATCGGGTAATAGGAATAATTACACCAGAGCCGGTGGACATAAGAATGTCAACCAGATGTTCCCACGTGGCGGAAAATCAGTGATTTCCTGACAGATCCGCTCGGAGCAGCTGCAAGCATCCTTTATCCCACCGGGCAGGGACTCAGGGCTCTCCTTGGTGAGGACAGGGCGGTTTGGTCCAAAGTTGCTTGTGGCCGCTGGCTCCGCTGGCTCTGAGGTGGTGTCAGAAAGTTGCTCAGTGGAGGAACTACTCCTGATGGGAAAGGGAAGAGGGTTTTGCTGGCAAGGCAAGCTCTGCCTCCTGCCCTGGGGCTGGCTTTGGGGTGTCGGTGTCACAGCTACGCTGCTGATCAGGGCTGAGGTACCAGCGGGAGGATGGATGGCTGCTGGTTCTTCTCCGGCTCCAAATACCCTCAGGATAGAGATGGTCGGTACTCGGCAGGGAGAAAGAACCGGGTTGCTGAATCCTCCGGGCAAACAGGGAAAGCAGCATCGCGAGGTGACTGGAGCCCGTCTGCCCCAACCTGCCACTGCACCAGCCTCTCGTGGGAGGGTGGAGCCCCAAAACTGCTCGATCTTGTAAAAGTTTTTAGTACAAACACCTCCTTGGTAGCACGGTTGGGTTCACAGCCCGAGGTCATGTTACTTTTACCACACTGGTTTGGGAATGGCACACCTATAAAGTTCACCACGGACTTTGCTGTTGATTTTTTTGAAAAAGAAAAAAAAAAGGCATTTAGTGATGGGCACCAGGACTGGTAAAATAAAAAACTAAAAGCAAGATTCAGGAGGGGTTTGCTGGGAATGAGTTCCCACAGGCTGGCTGTTCCCAGGGCCTGGCCAGCACTGTAACCTCTGAAAGTCCCCTGACCTTCAAATACCCTCCCTAAACCAGTTAAATATATATAAATATATTGAAATGTGGAAACAAAAAGCTTTTTATTTAACGCGCTGAGAGTGCCAAGTGTCTGCAGGAGCCAATAAAGAACTGTTGCTCCAGGGAACGGGGAGCTGTGTTTCAGGTGAAACACAAACAACCTGAATCTTTACCAAAAATTTGAACCAAAAGTTCAAAAAAAATAAACCCCCAGCCCTGAGGTTTTGTAGAAGAGGAGGAAAAGTGTGGTTACGTGGTCTCAGTTTCCTCCCCGGTGCTGGGTCGCAACCTGGACCACTGGCTCGCACTGGTGGGTTCCTGGGAAGGACAGGCTGCTC
>NW_010395469.1:7458-7844 GCF_000710305.1 Buceros rhinoceros silvestris | reverse complement strand
GTGTCCGCCCCGGTTCTGGGTCGCATCCTGTACCACTGGCTCGCACTGGTGGGTTCCTGGGAAGGACAGGCTGCTCCCGCACCGGCACCACTCTGGCTCCTCATCCAGCTGCAAGAGCACTGGGAAACCTCCTCAGAGAGAGCTGGAGCGAAGCTGGCCCTGAAAGCAGCCGAGAGGGCGTGGGGAGCAGCGAGGGAAGGATGGCTGCACCTCAGGAAACATTCCTTTCCCCTCCATCCCGCCGCTGACGTGCTTGGGCTGAGGTCTGCGCGGTGCAACCCACGAGGCCGTGGCACCTGGGGGGTTTGCCCCAAGCGGGTGTAGAGCAGGAACACGCAAAGGATCTCATTCCATCACCAGTCCTTTCAGCTCCTCGTGTCCCCCCG
>NW_010395469.1:5697-7328 GCF_000710305.1 Buceros rhinoceros silvestris | reverse complement strand
CTCCACCACTGCCCTGGGCAGCCTGGGACACGCCTGCACAACCCCAACGGGACAGAAATGGCTCCTCAGGGACAACCTCAACCTCCCCTGGGGCAACTGGAGGCTGGTTCTGATCCCCTCCTCGCTGCACCCTCCTGTCAGGGAGCTGTCAGAGCCAGAAGGTCTCCCCGGAGCCTCCTTTGCTCCAGGCTCAACCTCCCCAGGTCCCTCAGCCGCTCCTCAGCGCATTGTGCTCCAGACCCTGCCCCAGCTTCACTGCCCTTCTCTGGACACGCTCCAGCCTCTCAGTGTCTTCCTCCTGCTTTCACTGAGCAGGAGACGTGGGGCCAGGCTGCCCATCCCATGCCCCACAACATCCCAGGGGTCGCAGAGGATTCTTAGGACCCCAGAGCAGGAGCGACAGCACAGCGCTGAGCTGCGAAGCTGCAATGTCCCAGTCCGGCTGCGGGGACCAGGTGCAGGGACTGTGACCTAAGCGACATGGGTACATTGGCTGGTCGGTGCGGTGCTCCCTAGCACGCAGCAAGCCTTGCAAGCACACAGGAGACATCTCAAGACAACCAGGAGCGATTCGTATCCTGCTCCCATGGCCTTCTGCCTGCTCCCAGCATCCCACCATCCTCCACAAGCTGCCCGGGGCACTGGGAAGGAAAAAGCTGCTCAAGCAGGAGAAAAGGCACGTTCGTTCGTCACCTGTTTGCACAGTGACAAAAGCAAAGAAGGGAAGAGAGGTTTAAATGTCATCGCCAAGGTCACAAAGGAGATCTGGGGCACAGGTCCCTCTCGTCCAGCCTGTTCTCATCCACGGCACTGGGGCTGCCATCTCCTACCTGGCCCATCAGCCAAGCTTCCTCGGGAAGACAAAACAGCCTTAACCACGGAGGCAAAGATCTGATAACCCCCCAAAATGTCTCAGTATAACACAAGCAAAGGGAGGGAACAGGTAACATTCTGAATCCTAAAAGCAAAATCTGCTCTGCCCTGGGACTGGGACAAAGAAAATCCCCACTCATGTGACATCGCCCCACGCCAGTGTATATATAAGGCTGTGTGTTCTACACTTAAGTTACTTAAAAAGAACTTTAAAGCCAAAACGCTGTTAAAAAGTACCTTGTGTGCTCCGTTGTGAAGATAAATTCATTATTTCAGCTTGAAAAGGTGACTCATCTACCATCTATCACAAAAAGGAATAAAAACACACACACACGCAGTGAGATTTTCAAGGAGTCCAGTGATTTAGTGTCTCTTTCTTTCTCTCCCCACACTTCTTGCCTCCTGCACAAGGATCTATTGAGAAGCTGCAGAACAAACGTTCCCTTATGCAGCTCCAAAAAAGTCTCCGTCAGTTTGTCTGAGACAGCTGCCTCCAAGCACGCTATGGTTACTCATTAACCGGGTCTCCCAGGGCAGGGGAAGACGGAGTAAACTTAATAGACCCTAAACCAGCGGAGGAAAAAAAACAAAACGGAGAGAAAATAAATACATCAGGTGTCCTGGAAAATAAAGTGGAAAAAACAGGTGGCACCACGAGCTCCTCCGAGGCAGAGGGTCCGGCCGCAATGGGCAGTCGGTGACCGGAGCAGAAGGGGACAAAAGAGTAGGATTGTTAAAGGGCACGAGAAGAAAGAGAC
>NW_010395469.1:3960-5587 GCF_000710305.1 Buceros rhinoceros silvestris | reverse complement strand
CAGAGAGGCACTTGTGCTCCGCAGTGCTTTATATGCTCGGGGTGCTGGGGGAGGATTACTTCATCGCGGGGAGGCTGCCCGGCTCTGCTCCCCAAAGGAGGGATTCAGTCCCTGCCCCCTCGCCTGTTTTGCATGAGAATGAGGGGGCTGCTGTGGCTGGGCAGCATTGCCAGGGGGTCAGGCCACTCCCGAGGCCTCTCAGCTGCCAGGAGAGCCAGTCGCCCCCTCCGCTGTCCCACAGTGAGACATCTCTTCTGGCAGGCGAGAAGGATGGGCAGCTCTCCTCCTCCTCGTCCTCCTCCCCAGCACACGCCTGCACTTGGCTTCCCACCTCCACCATGGTGGAGTGAGGGCTTGGTCTTCTGCTGGATCTTAGAGAAGCCTCATCCAGCCGAAGGGTGGGTCGGGTTCTGCCCCACCCCGTGAGACCAGCCCACACGAGACCTGATGCTCCCCTGGCCATCACCACCTCCTTCACCTGCTCCCTCCACCATCACCCTGCACAGGCAACACCTGCCCAGGGCACAGGGGACCACGGGGTGGCTGCACCTTGTGCCTTCACTTCTCCCAGCCCCCAGCCCTGTGGTTTGGAGAGGAAGGAGAGAGAAACACGCTCATCCTCATCCTCATAGTATCTCCAGGGCAAGGCAGGAGGTTACTGCCTGGTGGGAGCCAGTGTGACCCCGAGTGTTGGGACACTGGGCAGCGTCACCTGCCCTCCTTCGCCGAGGTGGGACACGCTGGGGCAGCTCTGCCTGCCCAGCCCTCGGCCCATGGGAGCAGGGAACGGCTGGTGCCAGCCTGACATCTCCGCGAGATCCTGACAGGGAACAATAATTATAGTAGCAATAAAAAGCTGAATATAGCTGCGAACAAGGGCAGTAAATCAGCCCTGCCTGGCATTCAGAGCCGGGGCCACAGAGCCTGGGCCACCGAAAGAATTAATCCTCTGTTTTCTATTTGCCCAACATGCTCTCCCCGGAGATAAGGGGGGGGCAAGGGACTGTAATTATCTCCCTGCCTTTTGTCATGTGCTTTTTTAAACAATTAAGGGATTGCAGTCAAAGGAATGGGGTGGGGATGGAGCGGAGCCAGGCAACAGCTCTCCGGCAGGACCACAGCCCTTGGGGCTTCGCCGGGTCCATCCTGAGCTGGGAGCGGGCGCCTGGGGCCACCTTCTCCTGGAGGAACCCAGCACCGCCAGCCCTGCGGCAGCACGCGAGGGCAGAGCCTCAGCCCAGGGCTGTGCCACAGCCCCTGGGCACACCCCAGACCTGCAAACCGCTGTCCCCAGGGCCAACAAAATTCCTGGTGCGAACCTTTCCAGCTCTCCTCCAGGAGCCCTTTGCTGCAAATGCTGCCCTTGCTGAGGTGGCATCTCTCATGACAGAGATGCCCATTTCCCACGAGTTCAGGTCACGGGAAAACAGCTTCTCCTACCCATGGCCTTACCTACAGGCACCCTCTGACCGAGCTGTCAAGGCTGATCTGCCCAGAGAGCCCCTGCAAAGGGATCAGCCAAAGGGATCAGCCCCTGCAGCCACTCCTGGAAGCGCATCTCAGGCAAAGCCACGCTAGCCCGGCTCTGCAGCCTGTGTCCAAACATGGGCAGCCTGGACCGTGACAC
>NW_010395469.1:1655-3840 GCF_000710305.1 Buceros rhinoceros silvestris | reverse complement strand
CTGCGAAGCACAGGGCATTTTCTGCGCTCTCCAGGCTGGGACCTGCATGTGAAAGGGAAGGCAAAGGCTGGAAGGCAGCTCGCTCCCCATCGGGTCAGCTGGTGTTCCAGAGAAGCAGGTACCTTATGATTAGGGTTTTTTTGTGAAATGTTAAACATCTGGAGCTCAGCGGGACAAGGCAGCCTTTGTGCAGCTGGTAAATTATCTGCAATAAAACAGCACTTGTTTCGGAGAGCTTCAAGGAGAGGGGGAGGGAAAAAAAAGAGAGAGAGGAAAGCCACCCTCCTGGAGGAGGAACCTCAGAGCTCTTCTTGGGTCTCAGCAGCATTTTCTGTGCTGGTTCACTGCGTTACCCGCAGCCCGACACCCTGCAGAGACCCCTCTGTGCTGGCCACATCTTCCACCTCTGCAAGGGGTGCCCCTCAGGTCAGCCCAGCCGTGGCCGAGCCGAGGCACGCAGTGCAGGGCAGCCCCGCGGAGGCTGTATTAAATAATTGTGATTAAATACTCAGCGCTGGGTCCGGAAGGGACATCGTCCCCTCCCAGCTCTCAGCTCTGCAGCAGAAGGTGGTGTTTCCCAGTGGTATTTTCAGATTTCTCGATTTGAGAAGCACTGATCAAATACTAATTAAAAGGGACTTGAGAAGTTGATGTCTGTATAAAGCAAACACCCAGCCAGCGCGGAGCACACGGGGCTTGGGGAAGCTGGAGCTGGGGGTACCCGGGCCCAGAGGAGGCTCCCGCTCTCTTCCGCAGCTCCCGCTCCAAGGAGATGGCAATGCTCCACCTTATCAGCTTGTCATCGTGCGTGAGCACAGCGAGCACCTAACGCTGGAGCTGAGCTGGGGAATTCTGCACCTTCCCTTGGTGGAGGAGAGGCAAGGCAGCACCTCCTCGGTTTCCTTCTGGAGTGACAGGAGGGATAGATACACCTCGCTGGGGGTTCGCTGGGGTGGTGGACTCGCTGCTCACTCTGCACAAAGCAGAAGGGAGAAAGGTCGGCACAAAGGAGAAAAAACCCAAACCTTTTGCTCTCCAGCCTCTCCTGAGCCTGTGGAAGCACAAGAGCAAGGGCTGGTCTCCGAGGCAGCGAAACACCTCAGGGGATTTGGAGTCGAGCTCTGCTTAAAGGACTGGAGCATGCTTGGGAGGGCTGGGGGGTCTCTCCCTCTGCCTCACCCTGGGGGACAGGGACAGGACAGCACCTTGCTGGACCACAGCACCACATCACGCATCCCAGTCCAGGCTCCCAGTGTCACCGTGGCTGAGTGCCCGAGCACCCCACGGAGCCAAACAGGGTTGGGGCTGCTCTGGCTGCACCAGGGGAACTGGGTGCGGGGGAAAAAGTCCCCCCAAAACTCTTTGCCTCCTCCCCCCCAACCAGTGCTGCCTGTACACAGCAATTCCCGAGGCCTCGGGGGGCTTTCACACCCAGGCACCTGGGCCTCCTCCTTCTGAACAGCTTAATTTGTTTAATGACTTGGGAGGCCCCGGGGGCCCCTTGTTGTCTGGATTTGTTTCCCTGGTCTCCAGAAGGTTTTTCTTGGTGATGAAGGCGGCCACCACCCAGAACTGGAGGGCACTGGAGGGCTGCTGCGACACCTGCCCCAAGGCAAATTTTAAGGCATCTCCCCTAAATTCCCGGGGGTTGCTGACCTCCAGGGACACGCCAGTGACTCTGGGTGCAGGGGAACGGACCTGCAAAGCCCCCCGGAAGGGTTTGTCCACCTGCCGGCAGAGCTGAGCCAGTCCGTAGGGATAGAGGCAGCTCACGGACGAAGCATGGCCTGGGAAGGAAAGGGGAAAACAAACCACGCAGCTCCAAGTCCAGCCTCATGCCTGCCCCTGCTGCCAGCCCAGACTGGAACACCAGCCTGGGGGGAACTGGGATGCTCCAGCCCTCGCTGCTGTTTTAACCTCGGGAAAGAAAGGGGAGTGAAAAGGGTTGGGGATGCTGAAGGCTTTTGCCTGTCCTGTGCAGAGCTCGGGGATGGCAGAGGTGTGGGTCCCAGCAGAGGTGGGGTCCCGGCAGAGGTGGGGGTTCCTGGGGGCAGCCCAGGGCTGTGGGAGTCCCGCACCCACCCGTTACCAGCACCTCCCTCCATTGTTTCCCAACCAGCGTTTTTCCCCATGACCTAATCGTCCCTTGGCTCTCGCTGGTGATTTTATGGCAGGGGGAAGCATT
>NW_010395469.1:551-1556 GCF_000710305.1 Buceros rhinoceros silvestris | reverse complement strand
TGGCAGGGAAACGATTTTGCAGTAAGAGGAAAGCAGATCCAGGCCGTTCTCTTCCCTCCTGTTTTCACGAGGGGTTTGGAGCAGCAGTTTTGTTTTCTGCTTCAGGCAGAACAGAAGGACTGCACGAGGCGAGACGGGGAGCGAGCCTGTGTCAGGGCTGTAACGCTTTCGTTGTTCCTGTAAGAACATGAGAGAGGTTTAAACAATTCCCCACGCAAACTGGCTCTGGACACAAAAGCTTTTCAGTCATCATCAGCATTTTGTGAGATTATATTAATACAAACCTTCAGGCTCAGTTTCCTGCTCTCAAAACCCCCCTCGTAGGATTATAGGGCACAGAAACTTATCCCAGAAATCTCAACCCAGGATATACTAAGAATATTTTCTACCTGTTCTTGCACAAGCGACTGCCTTCTGCACTGTAAAAGCCTCAAACCAAGAGAAGAGGTACCAGGAGGGGAGCTGGGCGATACGCAGATGTCACAGTGTGTGATTTTCCCTCCTGTCCCGTTAGGAACATCCCTCGGACTGAAGGATCCAGAGACACTGCTGGACCGATGGCATTTCACCCTTGTGCCGACCCTTCCCACCTCACACAACACAAGAAACCACCTGGAGAACATCCCTCTGAGCCAGCAGAGAGGAGCCTTCCCACTGCCCCACGCTGCTACCAGCCAGCTGGAAGGAAAGGGGTTCAGTAAAACCACAGGGGAAAGGTAACCAGGGAACCGTCCATGAGCTACAGCACCCACGAGGCCCAGCACCCGGCACGGACTGAGCACACGGCTTTTCGAGGGCTAGTTGGCCATGCAAGATGCAATACCCCTCCTTGGAGTGTGCCAACAGAGAGACTGGCACCAAACCTCCTCTGGAAACTCAACGACCCTCTAGTATCTGAGCCCAAATTTCTCTTCTTCCCTCCGGTCCCGCCTTGTTCTGAGGCTGGGGGGTCCACGACCAGGGCCAGCATGAGGGGCTTGGGGCACCCAACCGAGTCGCCAGCAG
>NW_010395469.1:0-307 GCF_000710305.1 Buceros rhinoceros silvestris | reverse complement strand
AATGGCAGCCTCGTTGCCAAGTACAACAAAGTCCACGGACAAAGAATAGAAGTCATTTTGTCTCCAGGTTTGAATTGTTCCTTTCCTAAGGGGCGGGGAGGGAGGTGAAATCCATTCCTGTATAAGCAATGACTCAGGTGCTGCGATCTACCCCGGGCGCGCATCTCGCAAGCCCGGGTGATGTTTTGTTCTGTTTGCCGGCATGGGCCCTAATAATGGGATTATTGTTCGCTTGCGTGCAAAGCCCTCGCTTGGGGTTTGTCTGTCCCCGCCCAGCCCTGCAAACCGCAGCCGCCTTCGCCTTCCC
>NW_010395468.1:767-1072 GCF_000710305.1 Buceros rhinoceros silvestris | reverse complement strand
CCCTGCAGCTCTGCCCCCCAGCACCCTGCAAGATCAGGACCCCACGGGCTGGGAGCGCTACCCTGGTCCCCCGTCCGGCGCCGGCCACTGTACATATCTGTCCGTCCGTCTGCCTGTCCCTGCGCCAGCATGTCCCCAGCGAGCGGGAATGCCTGAGAAATGCCACGGGGTGGCAGCAGGACTGAGAGGACCAGACTGAGGACCCAGCAGCGGGTCCATCCCTGCACCCCCCGGCCCAATCCTGCGCCCAGCTCTGGGGGCGCTGCCAGGGTGCCGTGGTGAGGCGGGAGGGAAGGAGGGCTGGA
>NW_010395468.1:382-587 GCF_000710305.1 Buceros rhinoceros silvestris | reverse complement strand
CCAGGGGCTCTTTTCTATTTATTATCTTCTCACCAATAAAGAGTTGGGGGTGTTGGGGAGTCTGGCGTGAGCTTCTTGGGGTCAGGCAGCATGACTCGAGCTGGCAGGTCATTAGTGTCCCCAAGGGGAGAAGAGGCCTGTGCCATGACCCCGTCTGGCTCAGCGTTGCTGTCCCCTGTGTCCCCCAGGCTCAGAGCCACTCTCT
>NW_010395468.1:0-249 GCF_000710305.1 Buceros rhinoceros silvestris | reverse complement strand
CCCCAGCCGCAGAGCCACTCTCTCCAGGGGCACTGGCCGGGAAGGGTGGTGACAGCTGGGTCAGCCCCAGCTCTGGCCAGGTCCCTTGGGGCCCAGCCAAGCTGCTCCCACCCCTCGCCTCTCTGGGAGACCCCAAAAAGCTGCTCATAAGGTCTCAGTGACGCAGCCTGGCGCTGGGAGTGGAGGGAGGAGGAAGAACCCCTTCTGTGCCCGTAAGATCAGCATCAGTGGGGGCAAAGGGGGGGTTAA
>NW_010395467.1:0-12636 GCF_000710305.1 Buceros rhinoceros silvestris | reverse complement strand
GGGGGGCGGGGGGCAGGAATCTAAACCAAAGTGAAGGAAAAAAAAAAGAGAAGATTGCAAAATTCCCAATCAGGAATAGAGGTGCGACACCAGGCCTTTTACTCGATCTGAGATACTTGATGGTCTATATTTAGTGCAATTATTTCACTGTGCTTAAGTTTGGTTGCTTTACCCTGAGATAAATCTGGAGAAGAATAGAGTAGTGCCCGTTCAGACCAGCTGCCTGCTTGTGTTAGGTCATTTTGCAAAGCATATGACAAACAATTTTGTTGAAGATTTAGGTGCAAGTAGCAGTAACTCCCAAGATACATAACAAACAGAAATTACACCCGCCCTGGGCAGCCTTGCTGCAGACCACCCCCAAGCACAAGGACATTGGTCCCTTCAGTGGATCTGGGTGGCTGCAAGGCAAAGGGCAAAGTCTGAGTCCTGCACCCTTGCGGCAGACCAAGCAGACTGCAAAGCAGTGCCGTCTTGTCAGGGAGGGTCTCCTCCTTTCTTTAAGCTTGCCAAGAGCTTGAGCAAAGCAAAGCAAATCTGGAGCTCTGGATTCCTCTATGAGCAGAGAAAAAAAATTGCCACCAAACACAAATTGCAACATCAAAAAAGTCCTGTTTAGGCCTACAAACAGAATCACAGTTATTTTCACATCCGAGAAGAGTTTAACTGCTGGGAATGAGTTACCTACAAAAAAGGCCAGCTGTAAGCTTGAAAGCACAGTTAAAATTGCTTCTATTAACGTCAGAGGCATGCTGTGAAAACTGTTCTGTGTGAGATAAATAACAGGAGTGAATGAAGTTATCCTGTCTTGGTTACAGATAGCCAGAAAAAAGTGATTGCTTTATTTTTACAAATAGCTATGCTTTTATTAGTATGGATTATCCTGTAAGACTCCACGCCACTTGTAGAAGAGCACATCCTTGTTCCTCGCAGCTTACTCACATGGGCCTTTGAGAAATGTACAGCATGTGATAAATGTGCAACTTCCTTAAAATCTGACCTTGAGATCTGCAACTGTCTTAATGGTGATGGGCCATTAAAAATACATTCGCTCGGAGCACACTTGGGGTGTTTCATCTATTTATATTAATATCTGTGCATACTTTCCTAACAAAAGGAACATTGTGCAAGTACTGGGTATTTTGTTCTTGCACAAAGAGCATTTCACTTTGTGTTCTTTCCCGTGGGCAACTTGTCAAGGCAAATAGGTTTATGGAAAATGTCCACAGACCAACTAGGTGGGAGGCTTTTTACACGTTGTCTTCAAAACTTTCCTCCCCTCTTTTGATCGAGAGCAAGAATGGCCATCCTGCTCACACACAGGCAATCACTTCAACTGTTTTCCTGTCCAAGAATATGTCAAAAAAGATCTTGCTCCTCAGCAGGGAGAGAACAGTGGTTTGTTCATCGTCTGAGGTCATAACAGAAAGGTGACAAGTGTTCTTTGTGTGTAGTGTTTCTCCCTCTAAGACCTCGGGACTTTCTGTGTTGGCAGGCCCTCCATACATGATGCTATTTTTATTGACTGAGACAAATTGTTCAGGGACAAAATTCCTTAAGTTCTGGGTTGGATGCCTTAGTGAAGTAAAAAAGAAAGAGAAAGCTTTTCTGCAAAATGTCTTGCTGAACAATTGCTGTTTAGCAGAACACCAAATAACTTACCTCTACCACTTTATCTTGCTTGACAAATTCATTAGAAAGAGCTAGCACGCCTTTTACCTCCTTCCTCACCACCATCCCTCAGGCACTATACCTAAGTTGCTTAATGAGACACAGCTGAAATATCACAGAATATTAATAAAAATACAGAAAGATACTCACTGTTACATTCCCTAATTAGTACACGCAGTCTAATAAGTAACAGGGTCCCCATGAAATATTTGGATTAATTTGGATACATGCAAAGGCTTGTTTGAAGTTGTAATGAGGTATCCGACGCTCCTTGATGCCAGAGCAGTCTGACACCATTTAAGGAAGAGCACTTGGAGACTTGATTGTACTCTTTTTTGCTCTGAATCTGAGTATGAGCTTTGTAAAAGTAAATATTCTCTCCGCTATCTCATATGTGCTGTATTTTCCAAAGTGCAGAGTGCCAAACACAGCTAACTCAGCCGACAGTCTTGGGAAAACAGCATCTCCCACTGGAGGGGTCCTGGAAGCAGATGACATGTATTCTGCTGTTCTCAGGGCGCCAGCTAGGCTCGTGCTGACATAACTGTCCTGAAATACTGAAATATGCTGGGCCTATGCCACATGCTCCCACTTCTTTCCCACTGCAGTGAATGGAGCATTTTCTTCTTTTTATATACTGAAGTGTGCATTTCAATTTTAAATACTTACGTTTTGAAATAACACTAAAAGTTACACAGAGGAAAAATCCCCACCTTTTGTTACTCCAGCACAGTGCCAAGTATCAAAACTTCCCTGATCATCTCTTCTGGTCATGCCTTCCCCTAATCTGAATGTCTGCACTCACCATTTCCCGTGGGACAGGAGCTGGCTCCTGAAATGCTGCTGCCTGTGTGAGAGGATGAACCACACAGCACACCGAGAACGGGAGCACCCGCAGGATTAATTAACGTGAGCAGCAGGCTCCTGTGTGCTTTAGAGAGCTCACAGCCCTCGCGCTGTTCAAGTCCTGTAAACCCTCCATTTACTGCCATTGCTCACCACACATTTCCACGTCACCTGTGCTCCTCCTAGCCACACAGGCCCTGTGTGAAGAACTTTCTCAGCTCATCTATTAGCAATTGCTGAGGGAAGATTTCACAGGGATATGAATTGCAGGCTGAATTTCATCCCGCGCTCTCCTGAGAGCATCTCTTCTCTCTCACAGTCTTCCTCTGTGATTGAGATCTCCTCCCCATAAACATCACCAATTTGATAGAAAAGGAATGGCAAAGCAAGGAATCCCTGTACTAAAAAAAAATTATGTTTTCCCATTATTTTAGCAAGAATTAGCTTGCTGCTGCAAATGTTGAGTTCACCTATTTACCTTCCATTAGCTGTGAATTTACTTTCACGTGATAAAATGATGTTCCTGAATAAATATGGCACGGCAGCAAGTGTACCAGTATCCTTAAAAATACTAACTGTACTATTTCCTCTAAGATTCTTCCCAGTAACACAGAGGGTAAATCTTGCACAGGTGTCAAGCATGAATCTTTGATGCATTTGAAAGCCAGTATTATTGTTTCAGAAAGGCCAGCTTGACCACACTGGCAACTGAAACACTAGCTTACAATCAGAATAAAGATGTGCTTTCACCCTCAGACTGCTTCTTGAACATGAACCCTCTGTGGAGTATTAAAAAAAAACCCAAACAAACCACACATGGTCCTCTTAAAAAGGGTGACAGAACAGTGAAATAGAAATGGGAGAAATTTGACCTGCTCATAGCACAGCTGCGGTTTATGAAAGATCTCTAAGAAAGAGCTTAGCAGTTATGCCTGGGAAAATATATCCTTTGCAACATCTAACCTCAGCGGATGAAACCTAGACTTCTGCCCCCTTCCCACACACCCTTCCATCAGCTCTCTAAATGACTGTGATTGACAACTTCTTGAGTAAAATTGGATAAAACCTGACTGGAAAAACAAAGGTAAATGTAACAGTCATCTGAGTGAAGGAAGGTCATGAACGGCATCTCATGGAGACCTGCACAGGGCCTGCATACCACAGGCATAAGTGATCTGGAAGAAGAATGAAGAACAAGGCGACAAACATGTATGATGACCAGGGCAGCAAGACAAGAGCCGAGTGAGCAGATTTGCGAAGCAGGAGCTGAAGTATTGAAGCTGAAGTATTTACAGCTAGTGCAAGTTTTTGTACTCTGCAGAAGAAGGGATTGCTCCTTAGGTTAAAACAGCTCAAGGATTAGTCCCTTCTCTTTGCTAGAAAATCAAAGTGTAAAACTGAATTGCGGTAATGTTTTCAGCGCTGCATTTGAACTCATTTCATTGCACAAAATTGGCTCTACGAGACATTTCAAAAAAATAAATGCAACAAGAACGTTTCAGCATTCTTTAATGAAAAAAATTAAAAGATTGCTTCATCTCACAAATCCTTTTTCTGGGTCATTTTGATAATGTTTGTAAAATCGGAGAAAAGCGCTGCCACTGTAAAATCTCGGCTTGTGCCTTATTTTCTCCCCACCACCTACTTTGGGAGATGGACTGTACAGCCAACTCAGGTCACAATACTCTAAAAGCTTAAGGGTTTTGTGTTATTTATTCTTTTTCTAAAACCTTCCTCCCCTTTCTCTACAGTAGGAAAACAGTGGTTCACACGGCTTTTGATAGAGGGTGCAGTTCTGATCCCTTTCATCGCAAAAAGGGTATGTGAGTATTGGGAAAATTAAAGAGGAGGGCAATAAGACCGACCTTATGCTATAAGAGGAATATCGAATTTTGCTGGGACTTCTCAGAATGGAAAGGTTAAAGGGATGCTAGAGGTCCAGAAAAAACCTTGGAAAGGTGGTCAAGGGCTGGTGCTTTATCAGCTCTTCCATAACAAAAACTTAGAGGTGAGGCCAGAGGCAGCTAGATTCAAAGCAATCAAGAAGATCTGGCTCTTCATGCAGTGCACATGGACTGCCAGAACTCGTGCAGCTTGCCTGGTGCAAGAAGCTGATGTGGGCTCACAGGCAGAATGTGCAAGTAATTTGAGAAGAGACAAATTTGAAGAGAGATAAATTAGAGTTACTTAACAAACATGAATTTCAGGCAATCTCTTCGGCTGGATTAGTCGGAGCCTAGAGTAGTATTGTACTACATCTTAAATGTTTGCCCTGTTTTCACCCAGCCCTTAGCAGCTATCAAGAGTCTCTGTTGTAGGCAGGATACTCGATCTGCCCTACCGTAGCCATAGCTTATATTGCAGAAGAGAGCAGGCAAAGGAGGGACTCCCTTCCTACAGAGGAAAACCTGATAGTCGTCTGCCTCTGTTGGGCTCTACTCCTGCCTGGAGGTCTCGGGACAAGGCACGAAATTATGGAAAGAGGATCTAGCATGCCCTTGGTTGGTGCTGATAGGCCAAATTTGAGCTGCTGACCACTCTCAGAAGATCCTTGCTGGGTTATACAAGATCTTTGCAAACTTTTGGGGCAAGATTGCATTGTAAACTAGCTGGGGGTCTTCATTTTCAGCTGTGGTTTTGTTTAAACGTTGGTTGTAGCAAGTATCCAATCAATACTCTACCTGTGGCTCTCAAGACAGAACAAATTATCTTCTTACTGCACTACATAAGGCATTTCTAACCTGCAAAGAAGTATTCAGCAATACTGACTCAATCTTTCTGTGTCCGTATTGATTCTGAAGTGTAACGTTTTTAAAAGCAGACTAATGCCTTGGAGGTTATTGCCCTATGCCTGTTTTCTTCATGGTGATACCTAGGCTTATGTTTCTTCTGATTGATTCCAGTTGGTAGTTATGACATCACAGAAGAAATCACAGGCTTTAGATTGCGAGGATGACAAAGCAGACATCAAGATAAATTAGGAACAGGCTATGAGGTTTTTTGCTGTGTTGCAGCAGCAAACACAGCAAAATGCAGTAGACATGATATGAAGTCCCTGTGTAAGCAGGATACCCAGAGAGCTCTTAACCAGCTGAAGAATTTGAAGGTTGAAGGTTTAAACAATTGTGTTAAACAAAGGGAAAGAAGGCTACAATAGCATCATCAGCAAAATGCACTAACAGTAAACAAATACCACAGTGTCACTAAATGCTGATCCTCGGCCAGAGATTCAAATCCAGCTTAGTGTTAAAAGGTGCCTAGCTCTGTAAGGCTTTATTTTTTTTTTATTTGTTTTTATAGTAAGGGCTTTATTTGATTTCTCAAAATCTGAATAAAGGTATTTACTTTTAGATAACTATCCCCAGCCCTTGGACAAACCTATCCTTCCCAGAAAGAAAGGAAACGATTTCCTCTGATGGCCCTTAATTCAGGTACATTGTGAGTCACCTTAACTCCAGTATGGCAAGATAAGTGCATTTAAGCAAACACTCAGAGTTCTTATTTAGCATAAAAGAAGTGTTTTGATTTAAGACAGTAGAGAACAGCACAAAGTGGGCCACCATCTGAGCAAAACCTGCATGAATATGACCCAGGTAAACTTTCCTGAGCTCACTTCATGTATCAGAAAAAGGAACCTAGATCCCCATGCTCTCATTGGAGGTGTGAAATTAAATCTTTTATCTCAGAGAGAAACAGAGGGGGAAAAAAAGAGAGAGAGAGAGAGAGAGAGAATCACAGAACAGAACTCTGCTTGAAAACAGAGTGAAAATAAATCAGCAGTGAATGGATTAGCTTCAGATCAGAATGCCCAGAGCAGCCTGATCTGGAACAGCAGAGCACTCAACACTTGTGTTTTTTAAATTAGTTTTAATAAATAGAATCAATAGCTTAAATTATGAAGAAGGACAAAAGCACAGATCAAATCGATCAAGGCTGTAGCTTATCGTTATAAGCCAAGGCGTGTCTTCTCTTGTCTGCACAAGATAAGGTGGCACAAGAATCCACTTGCAGCTTTTCAGTATCTCTCCTAGAACAGCTGGACATGGAGTTGGATACAGAGCCTGAAAATGCTCCTAGTTATCCAAACACAAACACAACCTCCCTTTCTTTTTCCTTTCCCAAGAAAGAAAAAAGATAAAATAATAAATAAATTAGGAAATGAATCCTTTGTCCTGAAGATAAACACAGGAATTTACAGGATAGAACTAAAGACAAACAAGCAGGAAGTGTTCTGCCCTGTATCTGGAATTTAATGCTCAGGGGAAGAGATATTTGGTTAAACCACAAATCACTAAAAAAGTGTCTTTCCACATATTAGATTAGGAAAGGGTGCTGTTGGAGAGCATTCAGGAGTTCTCTCTACCCCAAATAGTCTGCCGAGGGTTATCCATCGGACAGCAGCAAGGGGGACATCATTAACTGCAAACAGGTTTTTAGCAATGAGAGGGGCCGTTTGCACACAGGCACCTTGTTTTCCTCTTTGTGTTTTGGTTTATGATTAGTTGGGTTTTTTTTTCCCCAAAGGGACTTTGCTCCAGGGAAGATGCAGTGTAACTGCAGGGCCAACTCTGCTAGCATGGGGTTGGGTCACGAAAGAGCAGGAGCGTGCCAGCAGCAGGGTCCCCGCTTTGCATGGGGCACCTTCAACTGGGCACACAGCTGAATGGGTGCTCATAGCAGGAGATGGTCTTCAGATCTGGCGTGGCAATGCAAGGGTACAGCACACAGACACTCCTGCTACGTGAGACTCCATCCACAAGGGTAGGGAAAAATGGAGAATCCTGGCTGCCTCCTTACTTGAGGTAATAGGTGGATGACCCTACTTCATATAAGCTTGTTTTGATTAATGGTGGCCTCCTCCCCCAATAATGAAACCTAGGAAATGCATATCACAGCGCAAAACAGCTTTCCAAGTCTCATTTGGGCGTGTGGAGGGTTTGTACTGTTCATCACTGGGGCATCACCATGGTCTCCCCTTTCATCGCAGGGGTTTTGTTCCAAACACTCTGATCATCAGCTCTGGAGCACAAATGCTGCACAGGAAACAAAACCACTTAACCCCCCCTCTTTTTTCCTCTCTCCAATATAACTTGCTTATTAAAACTAAGCCAACTACAAACTGACAGCCCTGAATTTATTTCATCAAATACGGCAGAGCCGAAGAGGTTTTTGACGCACCGTATGACAATCTAGAGGTGCGAGAACAATGCACGGTGCTGATAACCTCTGCTAACTCCCATTCATCCTCAGGTTGAAAGGCTGGCATCAGTTACGTGGGCTTTGTGCCCACATATAGCATATAAGAGTCTTCTTCATTGTTGTGGTTGAATTATAGATAAACAGGAAAAAGTGGATATAATCTTATAATAATAGAATATATGACAGATGTACTACTGAAAGACATTCACGTGCTCCAGTCACGAGCACGGTGCAAAGCCTATCTGGAATAGCCTTCCATCTTGCTAATAAATATTCAGAGACTTTTTAATCTTCAAGGACATAATATAGAACATCTGACAGAAAATTCAGTGTAGATCCTTAGGTGGTTTTTATTACATTTCAAACAGAAGTATGTTTTGTTATTTTTTAAGCAAGCAGTGCCTTTGCCAGAAAACACGGAACTTTCTTGGCCAAAGTAGTCAGAGGTTAACTGCAAGTCCGACAAAACAAACAAAATACCAATTATGATTCAAGTCTAGCGTAAGTTATTTTTTATTCAGTGAGGAAGAATTGATTCTCCCAGTAGTGTCACTTACACTGTAATGATTATTGCACGTATGACAGCTTAAGAAAATAATGGAAAAACAAATTAGATAGGCTGCAGATCATTGGCTTATCTTGACTGCTCACCTTGAAGAGAGTGTTAGGGAAATGTAATATACAGTACCGGATGTCAGGGTGCTTGAAACCTCTGCTCTCCTTCCACCTCCTTGATGAGTCACATTAAAATTTCAAATAAACATTTCCAGCAGGGATAAAGCATGAAGCAGCACATTTTGCCACTCTAAGGACGTTCACTTAATTAAAAACAATGATAACTTGCTGTGACAGAAGATAATTAAGGGGATATAAATTGCATAAGAACGTGGCTTTGTCTAATGCTCTTATTTCATATACATATCTATTCATGAGTCATATGAGAAAAATTTTGCCATGGCTCCTTGGCTTGTATTAGCTGACACATCCTTACTGATGCCCAAGTACTAAAGCAATGCTGTGACAGACTGGGCCCAATCTTATGGCACAGTCTAATGGAAATCAGTAGGAATTCTTCCACTGATTTATCAGTGTGTACTGAGTAGACATTTTATTGCATGCATAAGCCTTAAAAATGGGAACAGAGGTTAACCAGTCAGCGACGCAATGATAATCTCTTTATGCAGAGATGGAATCATCCTGATCAGAATTTGTAAGAAAAAAACTAGCCGGCCTCACATTCTTCTCTGGCGACACCCACAATCAGCCAATGTACCGTACATTAAGTGCTGCACATCTTATCTAGCTGATAGAATTCGCTGAAGAAGCTTGGTTAACCTTGTTTGGTTTTGCTTTAGGGCCAGCAAAAATGACAGTCAGCATCATCATCGAACCCGAAATGTCATTGCGAAGTTTCACACATACCCTTCCAGGACTGTTGTTTTTCCTCAGATTTCTTTCAAAGGTCTGCATAATTTCTTTACTTTAATTGCAGGTTCACCAATTTTTTATCTCTGTTTTATATGGTGGAAGGTCTCTAAAGTTTTAAAGAGGAGTTAGCCTTGCAAAAAAATGAGACAATGCATTAATTTTGTAGTTGATTACTGAGAAAATGTGTCATTAATTTATACCCCTTGATCTGTGAGGTGAGATGCAGCACTTGTTTTTCCAGCCCTTTTGATTATTTAATCTCACTAGCCAGTAACTTTTTTTTTTTTAATGTAACTTCCATACCTGTTCTTGCAAATACGTTGTCCAAAGAAGTCTAGTAGTGGTCATTCTCTCTCACTTTCTTAAAATAAGGCGTGCTTTGGGCAACAAGAAAATTAACATTTGCTCCGAGTTTGACAGTAGTAAAGGATGTTTATGTCCTAGGGCTTGTAAGACTGTGGTATTTAAAATATTATTCTATCTGCTTTTGGTGACGGTTGCAGTCCGTACAAATGCTGCTGTTACTATTGTTCACTGAAGCAGTATTAGGGCCCATACACTGAGTTACAAAAGAACAGATAGCATGCAATGGAAGTCTAGAAAGCCACAACCAACATATTGTCTGCCTTTGCGTGTGTTGTTTGATTTTCCCACCTTCTTCACTCAAGAGTAATCCTCTGAAATACACAGATGTTTCAGCTGATTATCTGTTCATCGGGCAGAAGTAGCCTCTGACACAGTGAGTATTGCTACTTCAGCATTGAGATAGCAGGGAATGGTTAGTGATTAGATTGACTTTTTTTTTCTGGAAAGTATTTTCTATCTTCACTTCTTCAATAAGATCAACAAAAGGGAAGAACATTCAGATGGTCATGCAAGACAAACACAGCTTGGAAGAGAGGTAGTTAGGTAGTCTAGCAGAGGAAGTAGATGCTGAAATATAGATACCGATGATGGAAAATGACTTTCCAACTGGGGGAACTCTACATCGTGGAAACTCCTAAGCTGATGCTATACTGGATGGTGAAGCTGAATCTCTCTACAGTTTGTACAGTCAGTACAGTCCAGACGCACCTTTTTACTTCTTTAGAGTGTTTTAAGAAAAGAAGTTGACATGATATTGAAGATTAAAGGTTCTAGGACTTTTGGGCTTCTAGGACTGAGAACCAGCCCGAATCAGTTGAGTTTAGACTAACTCCCTCCTGAATATTTCTATGCACCATAGGCTGAAGCCCAAAGCTTGTTCACAACAGTGGGATACTAGCATAATGTGTTTTACAGAAACATATAAACTCCTTTTTGCAATGAATGTTGTAAAGATGTGCTCTAGCTGGCAAGTCAGGCACTGCTAATAAAAATAGCAGCCTGCCTTCTCTTCAAAGCAGAGGTCAACAACGTTTCTGTGGAATGCAGAAAATCTTCAAGGAGATGCAAGCAGGAACTTCTGAAGCGCCCCCTGCCTCATTCCCTATTTTAGCTGATAACTACCACTACGTATTTTCAGTCTGGAGGACACTAAACAGATGAATCTACACCTAAAATCAAGGCCATCTCTTGGCAGCCTGACGCAGAAGGGAAAAAAAATATAGTCGTTCAAAGCCTTGAAGAAAGAGCCAGTCTCCCTATTTTCTAGCACTGCTGGAGAGTGTCTTCCAGACAGCCTTTGTGACTCTGGCAGACAAACAATATGGCAATGCCCTGGCTGCTGCTGGTCCGCAGCCCTGAAGCTGCAAGGCTGTCCTCACCAGACCAGCGCATCACTGCATCCAAGGGCAACCATTTCTCGATGGGAACTTTACAGGAGCACTGCACAGGCTGGACACAGAGGTGTGAGTGTCCACAAAGCCCTGGATTGACGTGCTCCAGCTTCTAGGGTAAAGCACTCAAAAACCAGCCTGATTTCCGGGGTGTGGAGCTATGCAGTACATTCAGCCACATCCAAATAACATTTATGGAAATGAAGGAAGCCAAAGTAGATTGATTGCTACATGAATACAGTATGTATATAAAAAATAATCCTGTAGATGCATCATTCCTGTATTTATGAAGGGTTCTAGCTAAGGAAACATATACAGCTAGTAGTTAAACTCACAAAGGGGTGAAAACCTTCCAATTAGTGCTCCATAGGCAGCCCTACTGACCATAGCAGAGCCAACAGTTAACCGTGATTGAAATGCCCACAAAAATCTGCACCTCAGCTGTCTTCAGATTACTGACTGTAGCACTGCTGAGAAATGCTGCTCTTCTAACACTCTGACAGAAAGTGCTACAAGAAAAGTACAGAAATGAAGAAAGTGGAAAAGGTGATGATGCAGAGGTATCATGTCAGTGAAAATATATTTGAGGGAAAACTGCCTGAAACTGTACACGCATCACTTGAACATTAAAATATAATAGAGCTATGACTTTGTACTGCCTTATATAGGAGACCCGAAGCAGCAGGCCTGCATTTCGTGCCGCTGAGCAGAAAGCCTTCTTGTGACGAGAAATAGTTATTACAAAGAAATATGAATGTGCAAGAGTTAATTTTTTTTTTTTAACAAGGATATTTATTGCCATAGGACTCTAGTCTGGTGAATAAGGTCCTGAGGGGGCTGTAGTCCCAGCTAAACCACTGATTTGTTACCCTGTACTCTTGGGGAATTGCTTGTCAGTTACAACCTATAGCTTTGCTGTTTCTGTAAGGGATAAAGTTATGTGTACGTCCTTACCAGGAATGTTGTGAAATCTGTTAATATTTGTAGAAGACTTTGTGAGCCCTAAGAAAACCTTATCATTACCATATGGCTCATTAAAACAATTAAAATCTCCCCTAATAATTTAAAATAAATTTAAACAGTTGGTTATCTATTCCATTTGTGCTTTCCACACCTTTTTATTTTTCCCTAGAGTGGTTTCCTGTCTACTGCAATAGCACAAAGTCCTGAGTCTGCAAATACGTACAGATGGGTAGTTTCACACCTGCAATTCGTCCCACTGGAAGTCATCAGAGCTGCTTGGGCAAGCAATTAGGATACGTACGAATGCCTGTGGAATCAAACCCTAGATTTTCTTGTAGGGTTTTACCTCACAGGGGCCACTAATGCTGATTTCAAAGGACTGAAGAATGAGGTATGGGCTTCATCTGCCATGGCAATGGCATACTGCAGATAGGAAATTACAGCTCCTGGGATTCCGATTCGAGTATTTCCCCAAACCAGTAATTCCACCCAGAGAGAGTTGCTCTGCTGGGGAATTTCTCAGTTCGCCATGATTTCCTAACACAGTCTATATTTCTTTTATGACTGTCCACTTGCCAAAAAAAAGAAAAAAAAAAAAAACAAAAGAGAAGTAAAAATTTCCATAGCGTCTCTGTTGGCCAAAGAAAACTTCAGGGCCGAGGATGGTTTTTTAACATCAGCCCACCACCTTCCCATAGCAGGGGTGTTTGTAGACCTCCTTTTCATACCTTGCTTATTCAGAAATTTCTGTATATATATATAAATATATATA
>NW_010395466.1:5427-10220 GCF_000710305.1 Buceros rhinoceros silvestris | reverse complement strand
TTTGGGGGCCCCGATTCCAGCTAACCCCCCTAGCCCCATTTTAGGTTTATTCGGGGGGATTTCAGGAATCTCACCCCAGAAAACCCTCTCTCCGCACTCAAATGATCCCATTTACGCCAAGGGGGAGGGTCAAGGAGAGCTGGAAACCAGGGGGGTCCCCAAGTCCTGAGTCAGGCTTTAGGGACCCCCCAAGGCCACGCTTGTCCTCAGCTGCCCCAGCCCTGAAATCGGTCCAAAAAAACCCACCCTCACCCCGGGGCCACATCCTGCCCCATTGCTCCAGCCGAGGTCTGTTCCTCGGTGTCTTCCCCCTGACGCAAACGGCGGTTAATGAACAGCACCGAGCACCGAGGAGCTGGCAGTGAATGATTCTCCAGCGGCACCCGGGGAGCATCCCCTGGCTCGGGGTCGTGGGTTTGCTTCGCGCCTGGGGAGGACCGGGGACACGCTCGGTTGCCCATCCTTCCTGCAGCGGTTAATATTTACCGCCCGCTCCGGTGTTAATGCAGGGTTATGGTCCAGGAACAGGAGTTTTGGGGGAGAAAAAAAAAGGGCTCTGGGTCCTTTCTGGAGGAAAAGGAAGGTTGTGAGTTGGGTACCAGGGTGGCGCTGGAGGAGAGGTCCTCACCCAGAAGTGAATGAGCGATGAAGATGGGGTGGAGGGAGAAGGGAGCAGGAAGGAAGCGTTTAGAAACCTCCTGCCCCCAGAGATCATGAGGCCAAGAGCCTTGTTCCTCTGCCATCACCTAAGATGAGACCAACGACCCTCAAAATCAGGTTTATTTCATACACAAATTCAGGCAACTGCCTCCAAACCAGCTGGGTTCCACCATGGCAACCATCGCCGACAAAACCCGCTGTCCTACGCCTCGTGGTCCGGAGGGACAGGAGTCGAGGAGGGGTTGAGGACCCATCACAGCTGCTTCACGCAGAGAGGGGCCAGGTCGCAGAGCTGCTGCCCGGCCAAGGGGCTGCAGGACGAGATGAGGGACTGGAGAGCATGGCTGTAGGCTGGGGAATGGACAAGGGTGTCACCGATGGACCAAAACTGGGCTCAGCCTCAAGCAGAGCACACAGAACTGGTTTCTGGGGGGGACCCAGGACCACGGGAAGGTTGGGGCAGGTTGGATTTCACCAGGGATCTAGGTCTTCTCTGGCAGCCAGAGCCTCCTACCTTGGTGGTTCCTGTAGAAGACGCAGTTGTTGGCGCAGGTATCGGGGTGGGTGTCCCAGAAATCGGCCCCGCAGCAGCACAACGGGGGGAGGTTCATGTTGTGGAGCTTCATCTTCTCCCTCAGCCGAGCTCTTAGAGCCTCTATGTACCTACCACAGGGACAACGTTCACCTCCACCAGCAACGCCCGCCTCTGCGCAAGGAGTGGGGGGAGCTTCAGCCCTACCTCCCGTGCTCCTTCGCTTGCCGCTGCTTCTCCAGAAGTTTCTCCGCCCTC
Source organism: Buceros rhinoceros silvestris (assembly GCF_000710305.1). Classification (NCBI taxonomy): domain Eukaryota; kingdom Metazoa; phylum Chordata; class Aves; order Bucerotiformes; family Bucerotidae; genus Buceros; species Buceros rhinoceros. Next base: position 8,770 of record NW_010395466.1, on the reverse strand, counting down.
CTCTCCTCCAGCCGGAGCTGGGCCGCGGTCTCGCAGGCTCCATCACCCGCCAAGGGTTCCTGCGGCTTCTTGACCGGCCACCTCCGCTCCTCCCGCATCCTCCGCTCTGCTGCCCGGCGCTGGCTCTCCTGCCTGCTCTTGATCCTGCGGGCACGGGAGCGCTTTGAGCTTCACCACCTCAACCTCCACCCCGGGCAAAGATCTAGAAGCTGCTGCTGCTCCTGGGACCACCCAAAAGGAGCTCGCCTGGGCTCTAATATCCACCAAAATCGAGCAATGGCTTTGTTGCCACTGATCGAGGTGGCTCAGACCCTACCAAGAGACGTCCTTGCGGCTTCCAGGCCAGCGAGGCCCAGAAAAGCGCTGACACAACCAAGAACCTCCAGGAACCCCACATGGCTCCTCCAAAACAGGCTTTAGGAGGCACTTTGGACCAATCCTTCCTCTGTTTCCTCAATTTCCCTTGCACCTATCAGCCCTTGGTGGAACCTTAACGAGCCCCCACCATAAATCTTCTACTGCAGAAGCCAAGGCCAAGGCCAACTCCCCGTTTTACGCTTGGTAATTACATAACCAGCCCTTTTCCACGGGGTTACAAAAAAAAAACCAAATAAACAGTCTAATAAAAAGATATCGCCCGAACTAGGATCTCCCTGGTGTCCTGCCAGCACTCGCAGTGCCGGTAAAGGTCTCCAGAGCTCCTGAGTGCCAAGTTAAATGTCAGGAATGCGGCCAGAGAGGACATTTGGGCGTGAAGATCCCACCCGTGCCGCTCGGGTGAGAGAGACCGGGAAGGTCAGATCGTAAAAGAAAAATGAGAGAAATAAAACAATCGAGAGTTTCCTTCTCGTTCTGGGGTGGAGCAGTGGAGCGGCTCTTTGAGAAACACCTTAAGAGGGTGAAGAACGACCAGAGCTGAGCCTTTTACCCAGACACCGAGTGTTCTCGGCGTTGGTTCCAGAACGGAAATGTTTTTATGACTTTAATTACGTTTATAGCTCCGTGGGTGAAGGGTCTGACATGGAAAAAAGAAAAAAAAGCAGCCCCAGAGACAAGACCGGCTTAACAAGAGGGGAGTGATCTCACCCCCACAGTTCCTCACCGGGTCTCCCCAGTTTGCGGCCCAAGGTTTCGGCTTCCAACTCCACACTTGGAGGACTTGGAAAATCAACAGGGAAGCGCCGACCGCCTCGGCATGGCCCTCAGGGGGTTGGTGCAAAGGATCCCACCCCTGATTGGGCGCTGAAGTCGACCCAGGGGATCGCTGTGATCCCCATGGACTCACTGGGCGACTCTTTTCTGTCTCTCCCGCTGCTTCTGCTGCTCCTTCACCTGCTCGCGCTCGACGGTCATGAAGAGGCGCCTGTAGTTCAGATACTCCTTCTGGCGCTGCAGGGAAGAGGAGGCACCTTTGAGGAGGACACACTGGGATGGGTATCCACCACGACAGAAACCTCAACATCTCCTTGGTGACCGAGGTGCTGGAGAGGGCGTGGACGGCCCAGGGAGGACCTAACCACCTTGGAGCATCCCTCATCTGCACCTCCCTCGGGATGGTGGCTCTGCCACCTTACAAATCCCTGAACCTCTGCTTCTCCTGGGGATGAAAGAGCTGGTTTTCACTTCAACCCACTTCACCCAAGCTACAGCCTAAGAATTCCCACCCAACTGGGGACTGGTGGTCCTCTGCGCTTCACCTGTGGCTCAAATCTCCACTAAGACCAAAAGTCCTGGACTCTCTACACATAGGAGAACCACAGAGGTGGCAAAACCATCCCAAGGACAAACCCCAGGGCCCGGCAGAGAATAACTCCCACCCGTGAAGCGTCTGGGCTTGACCCCTCCCCCCACTGACACAGCCAGGGGTTGGGAAACCTCCCAGGTAATCAGTCGGTGGTTTGACCTGCTCCTTGGAAGTTTAAAGGGTGGGGAGGTTCCTCCTCACGGACACCAAGAGCTCGGAGCCAAGTTTGGCCCGGCGGACTGGGAGCAGGGAGATGACCGGGCCACTAGGTGGATGGAAAAAACCCACGCAGAAGAGAGGGCTGTAAACCCAGTTATCTCGAGGTGGATCGGAGCCAAGGAGATAAAACGCAAGGGGCAGAGGGAACCGCAGCCCGACAAGCCCCAGCTGCCGCCGGGTCCTTCAGCTCCCAGATTTGGCAGGAGGACCACATTAACGGCTGCGCTCAGGGTGATGAGGGACCTTAAAAAAAGAACCAGGGACCTCAGACACCCCCAAGGCCAACAAACTCAGAAGCCGGCACATGCCTCCTACACCATGGCTGCTCCAGAGGCTTCTCTGACACTTGATACCTTCCAGTCCTGACGCGGAGAGGAAACACCGAGGACTTTGCTCCAGTGAACAAACCTGCTTCTTGGTTTCCTCTCGGTCTACACCAGCCCAGAGGGCCAGGGGAGCGTGGTGAGGGGTGCACGGCCTCTCAGGCGAGCTCGAGTCCTTCCCTGATTCCTCAAAGACCTGGAAGGTAACGTCAGAGAGTGGCGTCAGCATTATCACGGTCAAGCTGATTGACCAAATCAGCAAAGTACTCCACCCAAGATCCTCTACGCGTGAGCCGTGAGGTTTTTTGGTTACGGGCAGGAGAGACATACGCGCTGTCTCCACCCAGAAGACCCAAAGCTTTGCCAACCCCCTTCTAAAAGCATCGCCAGAGGCTTCCGCTGTGGGTCCAAACGCGGATTCAGGCCTCCCCTCCCTAACGTGCCCCAAAATAAAACAACAACACCATCCTCGAGGGAACTGGACAGCCAAAACCTTCTCACTGTTGGTCGAGCCAGTATTTCTGTTCCTGGTTGGACTAATTAAGGTTGGGCAGAGGCCATGAAGTATTTGCTAACAGCTAATCAGGGCAAAACATCTCCCCACCTCCGAAAACAAAAGGGGAATCCATAAATACATCAGCTCAGGTCCTCAGATTCCCTGAGAGAGGCGGTTCACCAGCCCAGCTGCTCCGTCACTCCTTTCCAGGAGGTTTCCGGCTGCTTTGATGCACCACCCGGCTCCCAAGTCGGGATTCAGCCGAGTGGCATCACCAGGGAGGCCCCAAAAAGCCCCCACCCCAACCCTTTGGAAGCCAGAGATGAAAAGCAGAGCAACAGAAGCCCCCGCTTTGCCTTCTCGAGCCGGTCTGGACTCGAGAGTTAACCAGCCCTGAGGGACCAACTACACCATCAATTCCTCAAATAACTCCAAATCCCACCAGTTCAAGACCCTCCCGGCCCAACCCCGCACGAGTCTCACTTTGTTAAACTCAATTTTGACGTAGAAGTCGTCGTCCTCCTGGGCCCGACGCAGGGGGGTCCCCGGGTCCTGCAGCTC
>NW_010395466.1:3775-5305 GCF_000710305.1 Buceros rhinoceros silvestris | reverse complement strand
GGTCCTGCAGCTCGGCTGGAAGGTCGTGGTGTCCTGCCAGAAGCAGCTCCTCGCCGTCATCTCCTGCGGGCGCCATCGGGCAAGACACCGGTTGCTGGCGGAGAAGGGTGTAAATACGGGGTTCAAACGCAGTTGCTTTGGTGTTGAGGGCAAACTCCACCTCCTCGAGCTCGAACCCGAAGATGCTCGTTCATCGAGTCAGTTGAGATCTGCAACGTGTTCCACCATTGCCACAGGGCACGAGAACCAAGAAAACATGAATTTAGCAGCAGAACTCATGACAACGTTCTCCCTGAGTGCAGAAACAGAGAAGGGAAGACGAGAAGACCTCTCCAGGTGCTGCGGGGATCTCTGGGGTGACACTCGAGCACGGAATGTCCTCCCTCAGATGGGACGTTCCCCACTGGCGATGGACAATATTCCCTAAAGACTGAAGATGTGGTGAATGGGGTCACCAGAAGCACCCGGACGGGTCACTTCCACGGGACTATCGTCTTGGGGAAAAAGGGGAAGAAACTGTTTGGGTTTTGAGCTGAAAAGAAACGTCTGGGAGAGAAGAAACACAACGATTTGGGGAACGCGGATTGTTGACCGCGAGGAATGCGACTCTTGAGAGGGAAGAAGGTAAAAAATAAGAAGAAAAATAGAGAAAACAGGACTGAAGGAGAAGAAACCGCGGAAACGAGCGAGAGACGGACTGGGCTCAGCCTCACGGGTCAGGTTAGCCGAGGAACCGCCCAGGAGACACCCGGGCCCAAAAATACCCAAGTACCAGAATGGTAAAAGCTCCACGTAAAACAAGAGAGACGGAGGGTCTGGCTTTAGAAGGAGACACTGAAGGAGGAGCCGCCTTGAAAGGTCGGATCTCTGAGTAGCCTCAGCTCCGAGGAGCTGTTTAACCACCTCGTTCTGGGAGAAAGGAGAGGAAATCACCGTGCAAACAGCTGCCAGGAAAGAAGATAAGAAGCAAAGAGCATCCAATTGCTGCCTGGCTGGTTGGAATTTCTGCTGCAAGAGAAGGAAGAGGCCTCAGGCAAAGCATAGCAGAAGACACCTGGATTTTGGTGACACTAGTGAGGTAAAGGGGACTATCTGAGGGATTAAAACACGACCCAGATTCAGTCTCGGCACTAAACAGGAACAATTCAGTGGGCTCTGCTTGATCACATCATTATCAAGCTGATGGTGGAAGATGATGACACTTACTGACCCACTTAAAAGGTGGTAACGAGGTTCTTGAGATGTTTCTGTACGTCTGGTTCAAAGGTGAGCAGGACGCGGGGGTGGGAGAGCGGGACCAGCCCATCTACAGAATTATTTTCTAGAGAACAACCAGCCAAGGTCTGCTTCACCTTGATGAACCCAAGAGATGGGGAATGAAGATTTACAAGATGAGCAGGAAACTGGTTCTGGAGGAGGCAAGACGACAAATACCAGGTCAGGTCACTGCTGGCGTTCTCCAGGATGGACAAAGCAGGTGAAGGAAGGTCTTGCCTGGGTAAGGGTTGCATCACAAAGCTGCTCGGAAGA
>NW_010395466.1:2289-3685 GCF_000710305.1 Buceros rhinoceros silvestris | reverse complement strand
GCTGGTGTGACAAAATTCCGTGGAAGGGAAGGTGAGGCACTCCTGACCTCCCTCCTTCAGGGAGGTGGGTGAGAGCCATCCTCTACCAGGAGGAGACGGGGGTCATCTACCTTCTACCAGGAGCCAGCCCCGGGGGTGGAAAACCCTCCCGGTCTTTGCCAGCCACACAAACCCGAGGGATGGAGGGAAGGGAGATAAAAAAAAAGAGTTGTGGAGGTTTGCTGAAGAAATAGACACCTCAGCGAGGGGTGGTCATCACGTTCCTCCCAGATGCTGAGATCATCATCTCAGCCTTCCAAAAAACCTTTTTGAATCCTCGTTTCCCAGTTCTTCTGCAAAACAAAGAGGGTTTCGCCCGCTTGGCCCTGCAGGAGCAGAGGGACGGAGCCCTCAGGCCACCCAGATCCATCAGACGGGTCACAAAAGCCCAAGTTTATTCCACCTGGGTTGGAAAAAACCTCACTGAGCTACACCGGGGAGTCACCGAGCGGCACCAGACCTTGCAGGACCCGGGAGGGGACCCCTCTTACCCACCTCCAGGCCCCTCCTTGCTCACCTCCCGCCTCCAGATGCCGCCAGGGAGCTCGGGGGGAGGCGCGGTGATTTTGCGGGCCAGCAGCTTGCGCCGGACTTCCTTCACAGTTCTGCGAAGCTGCCGTGACGAGAGAAGGAAAAGATGAGACAGGGTCACCGGCCCTGTCCCGTGATGCTACGCTGCGAAACTGAACTGCGCCAAGATGTCCCCGTGTGCCCTGCTCCAAGCCAGGGGCTGTCAGAGCTGCCCCAGGGCCCTGAAATCCCGATCCGGGCGCGGGAAAGGGCTCGTTCCCAGCTCAGCCGATGCCGGGTCCCTTCACCGAGATGGCACAAGTCCCAGGTCCCCCCTGGTTGTCCTGCCCAGCATCCACCCTGAAGGGACTCTCCGCCCCTGACGGAAGCGGCACTTCAACACCAGCTCCCAGGAGGACACTTGGGCTTCATAAAGCACCAAAGGCCATGAAAAACGTGGCTGTTAAAGCTCAACCGCTCCCCAAGGCGGGGTTCTCCAAGAACTCTTCATCCCAGAACCACAGGAGCGATGAGGTGGCACCACCTAGTGCCACCTCTCCCACACGACACGTCCCTGCACCGATGGAAAATCCACTGCATGGGTGAGTTCCACCACAGCATCCTCCGAGAAGACTTTTCAGGTCATGATGGTCCCCACCGACCCCTGTCCCTCAGCAGCACCTGCACACGGCTGGGAAACCCCTCCAGGGATGGGGGCTCCACCACTGCCCTGGGCAGCCTGCGCCAGGCCAGGACAAACCCAACGGGACAGAAATGGCTCCTCAGGGACAACCTCAACCTCCCCTGGGGCAACCGGAGGCCGGTTCCTCTCGGGCCGTAAAAAAGG
>NW_010395466.1:860-2224 GCF_000710305.1 Buceros rhinoceros silvestris | reverse complement strand
CCACCTCACCCTCCCCTGGGGCAGCTGGAGGCCAGTTCCTCCGGGGTATCAAAGAGCCGTGGAGGAGCCCAGCGAGAAGGAGAGGGATGCAAACTGCTCACCTCGGTGGCTTGCTGCTGGAAGGGCTCGTTCGGCACCTCCTGCCGCTGGGCAGGGCTGGTGGCAGGGCGGATGACGGGCACGGGGTGGCTCCGGAACAGGCACGTGTTCTTCCTGGGGGGCAACGGCAGCGCAGAACCCAAGTAACGCAGGGCGACGGAGCTCTCCCGCTCTGCCTGCAGGGACAGCGGGTGAAAAAGCCACGTGGGAGTCTCCACCCGTTGTCTCGTGGGTGGCACTTCTTGGGGTGGGTGTATTTGGCCTTCCAAAAAAGCTGGAACCGGCCCCAGGAGTGGCCAAAAACATTGACATTTGCCATCACCCAACAGTTGGGGTTGGAAGAGACCTTGAAGCTCCTCGAATCCAAGTGTCCTCCCAGCCCTGCCAGGTCCCCCCTGACCCCTGTCCCTCAGCACCACCTCGACACGGCTGTGAAGCCCCTCCAGGGATGGGGACTCCACTCATCTGTCACAGGGTCACAGTGAGCTGCCAGCGTGGTGCAACTCTGAAAAAGGCAGATGTGCTCATCGCAGCCGACATTATCCCACGAGGAATGGGTGAACGAGGGCATTGCGACCCTGCCCAGGGGTGACGGTGTCCAGGGTGCCTGGCCGGGACAACCCCAGCGGGACAGAAATGGCTCCTCAGGGACAACCTCAACCTCCCCTGGGGCAACCGGAGGCCGGTTCCTCTCGTACTGTCAAAGAGACTGACCCCACCTCGCTCCACCCTCCTGTCAGGGAGTTGTCAGAGCCAGAAGATCTCCCCGGAGCCTCCTTTGCCCCAGGCTCAACCCGCTCAGCAACACCAGTTGCTCCTCAGACGTTCTCCAGACCCTGCTCCATGTTCTCCAGACCCTCAGTGTCCTTCTGGCAGTGAGGGGCCCAAACCGGACCCAGGATTCAGGTATCTCACCCTGTTCCCTCCTCGCTCCACAGTTCCTGGTGACTGTTCCCAAAAAATTTCCTCTAACACTGACTCAAGGTCTAGCAGGGTCTTTTCTCCCCACCGCCGAATTTTCCTGGCCAGGCAGGACCATCCCCACTCACCGCTTCGTGTCCTTCTGGCAGTGAGGGGCCCAAACCGGACCCAGGATTCAGGTATCTCACCCTGTTCCCTCCTCGCTCCACAGTTCCTGGTGACTGTTCCCAAAAAATTTCCTCTAACACTGACTCAAGGTCTAGCAGGGTCTTTTCTCCCCACCGCCGAATTTTCCTGGCCAGGCAGGACCATCCCCACTCACCGCTTCGCGGGGCTTCTCAAGC
>NW_010395466.1:0-660 GCF_000710305.1 Buceros rhinoceros silvestris | reverse complement strand
TGGAAGTGCCGCAGGCTGGCTGCCTTCTGCCGCTGCGGCTCCTTCAGCTCCTCCTCCACCCGAAACGCCGCGGCCTGGAAAGAGCTGGGGTCTTGGGGCGGCACCGAGCGAGGGCCGGACGCCGCCCAGACCCCACCAGAGCCCGAAGACGGGGAGAAGTCCATGTGGTGGAGGAGAACGATTCATCTCCCTCTATTAGCTCAACCTTCAGGACTTAAATGGGAGCAATGGAAATAAATCATCTCGGAAGGGCAGGAGCTTCTGGAACGTTTAGATGTTAATTACGGGGGACTGAACTCATCATCTGATGTTTAATGCATTTTTAGTCCTCCTGTAACACCCCTTGGAGCAGAAATCCCGGAGATAAGAGTCGGGAAAAGATTTTCTGGAATGGAGTACAGCAGAGATTGGCTCCAGATCCCCAAAAAGCCGACGGATTTATTTAGTCTTGTCAATAAACACGGACTAAAACCTCCGCTCACCTTCAAAAGCTCAAGGAGACCCCAAAAATCCCATGGGAGACCCCAAAATCTCTTGGGTTCCCCCCAAAAACCCATGAGGAACCTTCAGAAGCTCTCCAGCAAGACCCATCAGCCCGGGACCGGGATCCCCGCGGCAGCACTCACGAAGGCCAGGCTCTCCTGAGGGCCGCTCTCCACC
>NW_010395465.1:31015-36882 GCF_000710305.1 Buceros rhinoceros silvestris | reverse complement strand
GGGGAGCAGCCCCGCCGGACGGCCCCTGCGCTGGGGGCTGCCGCGCAGCCGGAGGATGTCCTTGATTCCCCTTCGTGCTGGCCTGGCCCTGCCTGGGGCGGCTGCCGAGGCTGTCAAATACAAGTTGTATAAGTTGTTAAAATTCTTGTTTTCTGACCTAAGTGGTGACGGTGTACAAGAAGGACTTGGAGGTGCTGGAGCATGTCCAGAGAAGAGCAGCGAAGCTGGTGAAGGGTGTGGAGAACAAGCCCTGTGAGAGGTGGCTGAGGGCGCTGGGGTTGTTCAGCCTGGAGAAGAGGAGGCTGCGGGGAGACCTCGTCACTCTCCACAACTCCCTGACAGGAGGTTGTGGGGAGGTGGGCGTCAGTCTGTTCTCCCATGTTACAAGTGACAGAACGAGAGGCCCCAAGTTGTGTTGGGGAGGTTTAGGCTGGAAATTAGGAAAAACCTCTTCGCTGAAAGAATTGTCAAGCTTTGGAACAGGGTGCCCAGGGAAGCGGTTGAGTCACCATCCCTGGAGGTACTTGAGACGTATAGATGTGGTGCTTCATGGCATGGTTTAGTGGTGGACTTGGCTATGCTAACTTAATGGTTGGACTTGATGATCTTCAAGTTCTCTTACAACCTTAGCAATTTTATGATTCTAAGTCTAGAATGCCACAGTCAGTTCAGGGATCACCTCTAGTGGTAATGGAAAGATAGTTTATACGCTGAAGTCAGCGCACCCTCTTGAAAACGTACCAAAATGGCACACGTAGGCTGAAGGAAAGGCAGTTTCGCCTGTGTGAATGGTCCCACATTCGGACTTCCAGCTTTGGTTGTGTCGGAAGTAGGTTTGTGCTTTTGTGCTAATTCCCCATTAAACAGCCTGTGAAACAGCGGAGGAAGATTGAAGCATGCAGGATTATTGATACTAGTAAATTAAAAAAATTGAGGTTCCTCTTTCCTTCCAGCATGTTTCTTTTTTTTCCTACACCCAAAGGAATTGTGATGGCTGCCTTAATCATCTCTCACACCACTGCTGGGAAACACTGTTGTTTTATTTTCAGCTGAATTATTGCTATAGGGGAGGAGGAGGACGATGGGGAAATACGATTCCTGAGTCAGGTCCTGAGTTACTGAATGTCGTCGTAATTGGCACACAACTCGTGGTTCTTTCCGGAGAGCTGAGATTTGCCTTTATTGTGACTGGCACGCACGGATATCTGGCTTATTTCTCTCTGAGCTGTCGGGCCATGTTGCTGAGAGACAACGTGCTATGTACAGGGACAATATTACTCTCAGAGTTTTGTCAGCTAGCTGCGATTCCCTGGGCCTCTCAAGGCGATCCTGTTAGTTCAGGAACCACGGTCTTTTACATCTGGCTAGTGGTAGCTGGCAATGTCCACCCAAACGGGTGGGTCTGTCCATGCTTTGCTGTGTTCAGAATTTGGGGAGGAGCGGATCCATCAGGCCCGAGCAGTCCAGGAGGCAAGATGGTTTTGGTCAGCCATGCAAGGCAGTGGTTTGTGGATCAGAATGTGCCACTTGAAATGTCTCAGCTGAGTGGTGGTGTTGCAAAGCTGTTTCTTCAGTCACTTCTTGTGGGTGATGAATGGAATATTTTTCCCTCAATGTGTTTGTTCTTACTTAAAAAATAAAAAAGTGAGAATTGCAGCGCTTTCAGTTTTTATATTAAAGGAAGGTGCTGTAGCAATCATGTTGGTGTAATTGTTTGAAAAGGGTTTATGCACTTAATGAACTGACAGACTAATGCGGGTTAGAAGGGTCTTCTGGAGCCCTTCCAGTCTAGCCCTCTGCTCAGAGGAGCTTCAACAAGAGCATGATGCTCAGGCCAGTGTATAGTTGAGTTTTGAATACCTCCAAATATGTAGATTTTACAGCCTCTACAAACATGCTCTAGTGCTTGACCACCCTTATGGCTTTAAAAAAAAAAGGATAAATTCCATATATTAAGTTGGAATTTGGCATGTCTCAGCTTGTATCCATTGCATCTTGTCCATCCACTGTTCATCCCTTGGAAAAGTTCAGCTCTATCTTATCTACACCTTCTTGTTAGATAGTTTTAGACAATAGTGTGATCATGCCAAACATTTCTGAAGGCTGAACAAACCCAATTCTCTCAGTCTTTGTCCTGATCATCTTGGTAGCTCTGTCTTGATCATTGTGGGAGCTCTCTGCTGGACTCACGGTAGTATGTCAATGCCTGTCTTGTACTGGGGAGCCCAAAACAGGGCTTCAGACTTGATCAGTTCATAGAGAATTTTTGAGGGAAATTTGCTGTTACAGCTGTCTCAGTGTCATGTTGAGCTGCTGATAAAAGTTCCCACTTCTTTTCCCTGAGGTACCCCTCATGCAGCCTTCTCTGCATAAAGTCTCCCAATCATGCAGTCACCAGCTGTGACAGTCGCTGATAGGACGGAAGCATCCCCCAGGCAGAACACTAAATAGCTTTCTCCTGGTTCAGGTTACTCTTCTGACTTCCCTAGGGCCATGCCCTTGCTGGACACCACGTAAGCACTTGCGACCTGGAGTTTTATCAGGTACAGGGTCACATGAAACTATCCCCAGGTTCCTTGTGGAGCTTGTGTTCCTTGTGTTCCTTCCTGAGCGGGCAAGGAAGGGTTGACTTCCATTGTCGGCAGCGGGAGGAACACTGGAGTTTACACGGACCAGACTGCTTATTCCTCTTGCAAAACCTCTTGGTGTTAAAGCAGGAAGAGATGACATGGATGAAAGTGGGAAAAGTGGAAATTGTTTAGGGATGGGTTTTTTGGTTAGGGTTTTTGTTTGGTTGGGGTTTGGTTTTTTTTGGTTAAGTCAAACTGGAAATGTTCTGGTTAGTTCTGTTAGTGGAGTCAAACAAGAAAGTCTCCTAGAGGTGAGGAGAACTGAATTCACAGTGTCAATTGAAGCAACAGAGAGCAAATTTCTGTATTTTCCATTAACGTTTATATTTCTGGTGGTTGTTGAGACCTACTTGTTGGTGTACCTACTCAAAACAGATGCTTTGAGTCAATAAATACCGTGGAGATGTGAATTGCATCTCCCGTTTGTCCTGGGAAATTGAAGGCTTGTTTAGAAGTAGTCAGAAAAATGAACTGAACCAACTGTATTCAGATCAATGCCAATTATCTCTCATTTTATGCATCTATTTACAGTTGAAATGCACGCCAGAGGGCAGTAAAGATATTTCACCAGTGTGGCTAATAAAACCCAAAAGATATTCTCCTCTCTTCTTCAGGAGGAGATGTAACTTGTGTGTATCCCCCAAATGAAGCCCACCTGAAAGCTGTAGGCTAGTTTTTTGGAAATTATCCTTCCCCTGAAGAGTGTGACATTGAACAAGTCAATTTGTGCCATCTCTGTAAAGGCGTATCGCTTGCCTGTCCTTTAGGATATTATAAGGCTTAATTAATATTATTTTATTCTAATCAGGTTCTCCTACAGTCTCCATCTCGACAGTATCCAAATAACTTGCACAAGCTTATTAAGCAATGTGACTAGCATAATTACCTGTAGATTTTTCTGCCCTTTTCCCCAAGGAAAACTATGTGAGTTTGGTGGGGGTTTTTTAATTTACTTTTTTCTAAAAATAATTTGAATGTTTTTATATTAACAAAGTCAAGGTTTGCTTATTTAATGCTGAAATTAGACTGTGGTCAAATCGGAAAAACTGAAACGTAAAAGATGATTTCACAGAAAAAGCTAAGTTTGTTATGGCCATAGAACTAAGTGAGTCCTTTTCCTTGTTTAAGTAAGAATTTATGTTCAGTATGAATGTACTGAACGAGGGGTGAAGATAAAATGAGTAACGAGAATGAGGTTATGAAAAAGGGAACAGTCAGTGTTGGGATAGAAATAAAATGAGATATGGTCAACATGCAAATGTCACTAAACAGTGAAATGACTGTAAATATTTTCAAGTTCAAGTCGGGGTGGTGTTGTGGCTGGAACGTGACAAATGGAATATTTAATCCATTCTGAAGTCCTATAGGTAATTTTCTGTAGGAAAGTAATTGAAAGTTGAGGAAAGTGACATAAAGTGCAGTCTTGACTTAGATACTATCGGATTAACCCGATTTGCATATCTTCATCTAAAAATTATTTGTGTATTAAAACCAAATCGTTTATGGAAGTGCAGTGCCCTAAGGAAAATCTCTGGCTTCAGTAATGGAAGGAGGGAGGTTGGTAGGGAAGTTAGTGTGGAGTGAATAAGGAATTACCTCATAGGGTAGATTTTTTTTCAAGTAATGGCTTTAAGACCAATATACTTAAGCATTTTCGGTAATGCTAGTAATCCAGAATGTGGGTTAGCTCCAATTAGTTTTGAAATATTGGAAATAATTGAGATTATTGGAGCACAAGATAGCAAGAAATCCTGAGAATCCTCAGGAGCAGATATAAGAAATAACTTGAAATGGAATGGCGTACTATGAAACTTTATGGGCTTTAGGATAGAACACACACCATTAAAAGTTTGTTGAGGGTTTATCAATTCAGAAGCAGTAGAGGGGAAAGAGGAAGATCTGTGTGTTTTAGCTGAAGGAGGAGTAGGAGGTTGAGCAGCTGATGAAGCACAACTCTGAAAAAGACAGATGTGGCCTTTCTTGGTATGGTTGTTAATGGGAAATACCAATATATCTCTATAATGAGACCTTGTATATTGTGTACACTTTCTGCCCGTATTCATTAAGAAATAATTCAACCAGCAAAAGGTCCAGAGACCATCCAGTGAGGTAATGTGGATGCTAGGTGTTCTTGGGAGAAGCAATTGAACAGCAAGATTTGTTTAGTCTATTGAAGTGAGCGCTGAAAAGGCATCCAGTTGTGTTTCTGAAGGCATTCCAGCAGAACAGGTGATAAAGAGCGGAGAAATATTTGGCCAGAAGAAAATTTCTAGATTGACGATGAATAGATTTCGCTGCAAATTAGAAGGGACAATCTTGAGGAAGCCCTCAGTGGTGCAGCAAGAGCAAAGTCCCTTTTGGGACAAAAAAAGCTTTGGTTGCCCTGGGACAAAAAGGAACTACCAAATGCTGTGGCTGTAGGATGCAGAGTGGGTAGCCGTTCCTACATGCCCTGAGAGTGGTGTTTTGCAGGGTGTGTTCTTAAAATTGCTCATCTTGACAGAGGCAGCTGTGGGAGAGAGGAGTGAGGAAAATTATGAGAGAAACATCCCTGCAGGCACTAAGGTCAGTGATAGGAGATGGTGTGCTGGGCACCAGAGCAGAGCTCCCCATAGCCCGAGGGGAGTACCATGCTGGAGAAGAGGGATGTTTTCTGGAGGAGGTGCAGCCGCTGGAAAGGACCCACGCTGGAGCAGGGGAAAGTGTGAGGTAGGAAGGAGCAGTACAGAGGAATTATTCTGAACTGACCACAACTCCCCATTTCCCAGCCCTCTGCTCAGGGCAGGGGACAGGTAGAGGAGTTGGGAGTGAAGCTCTGCCTGGGACAAAGGGAAGTTGGGGGGAAAGGTGTTTTAATTTATCTTTGTTTCTTGCCGTCAGGATCTACTTAAATTGTCAATAAATTGCATTCATTTTCCCCAAGTCAAGGGTGTTTTGCCTGTGATGGTACATGTTAGGCAATCTCCCTGTCCGTACCTTGACCCATCACCTTTTTTTCTCTGCTTGTCCCGTTGAGGAGGGCAAGTGAGAGAGTGGCTGGGTGGGGATCTCAGAGCTGCCCAAGGTCAACCCACCACACTGCCTTAAGGCTTTGTGTTTTTACGTACATCCGTGGGGTCAACAGCTATCTTTTGCAAGCACTTTGTGTAAGTTCTTTAGTGTTTTCTTTATGGTATTTGCAGTTTTAAAAATGGGCTGTATTATAATACTGCCATATTTTTCAAGTAACTTTCAGTG
>NW_010395465.1:23002-30903 GCF_000710305.1 Buceros rhinoceros silvestris | reverse complement strand
GATTAAGCCATGTGTTGCTTTTTAACTGATGAGTGAAATGAGTTCTTTGCAGTGTTAACATTTCTTAGCAATAATTAGTCTATACAGAGAAGCAAATCATGGTTTGAGGCCAGGAGTTCTAAGAAGTAATCTTCTTAAAGGAAAAAGTATTGTGGGCAGAATGTTTTGATTTCAGAACTATTATCCTGCCATTATAAACAACAGTTTGCAGCAAGAATGTTTTTATTTTGTTTAGACTCCTTTTAGAAGCAGCTGTTTTTATTGGCTTGGCTGAATCAAAAGATTGATAGAAGAGGGTGTAAACCCTTTCAATTAGGTTGCTTTGGTTAAAAATCAGTCCCAGGTGGCAGTGAGTAATGATTGTTCCTATACTGTGGTTGCTTGGTGATAATCGTGCACTAACTGAAGCTTCAGTCCAGATCTCATGGCTGCATGGTGCACTGCTATGCTTGGTGAAGTGCCCTTGTTAACAAATTTCAGCAATGGCCAAGGGCAGAGTAAACCTGGAAAACATGTTTCATCTCAGGTGGTATGTGAAGGACTTGGACAGAATAGTATGAGAAAGTCTGCACAGCTTCTCCTTGTGTGCTGTTCAGCTGAGAAAGTCCACTATTGGTCAAGGTTGTTTGTTTATCGAAATGCAGTGGCTTTGCTGCGGAGTGGAATTGCTTGAGGCATTTGGTGATTTATTCAGTTCAACTTAATAATAAGTGGAATAAGAGAATAAAGATAGAAACTCCCAGAAAGTAGAGTAGTAAGCTAATTCTGTAGCTTACCTGTGGGTTCTCCTATCTTCTACTGTAATGATTTCTGATAATCAAAATATTTGTGAACAGCACAGTGCATTTTAGTTTTGATTAATTTTACAATTATATGAAGTTACGTGCTCCGCGTTGTGTTGATTTGGTTCTTTTCTTTATTCTTTCCTAGTATTTATGTGATGGCAAATTTAGTTACAGTACATTCATTGATAATGGTTTGATGCTCCATGTCATCCAGTAAGACAGGCATATTTATTCATTAGATGCATAAATTAGGAGAAGCTACTAATGCTGAAACGTTTGGGTTTTTTTTTCCCTCACATTGTTAGTTTTCATATTGTCTTTGTTTCCATTTCAGATCTGGAAGTTTGAATATGAGCAGGCATATCATGCCATTCTTCCAGTATTTCTGGGGTTGTTGATGGTTAGCCCCTCCTGAACACTTCCCAAGTAGGAATCTGATTTTTGGTTTCTAGTTTTGAGGACTAGTCCAGATTTGAACACTTTTGTAGATGTTTCCTTCTTTCTTACATCCACAGGAGTATCTTCTAACACGCAGCGGGTAAGATTCCCATGTGCTAAATAGCTTTTCCATTGCCTGGCTTTCTAAGGAGGCTTCTTTAACTCCATTGATGCTGGGGTTTGACACAGTCTCGACCGACCTTCCTTAATACATCACACAGCCTAGCTTTCTAACTTAAACCAAACCCCCTAAACGAGTCCTTAAAGCACTGCAAAGGGGGCTCATTTAGTGCGGTTCGTTGTGGGGGCTGCTACCATAGTCTGCAGGTACAGTTCCTTCCCGTCTCATCCCACTCTGCTCTTCTTCTAAGCAGCAGCAGCGGCACTTAAAGCTGGCGCTGTAGCTGTGCGTAGCTCCTTGTAGCAGCTGCCAGGCTAATGTGAGAGGTATGTTCCTGATAGCCCGTCCTTTGGTCGTTTGATCAGTCCATGAAAATGGAAATGGAGCAGTATCCAGCTGAACTTCCTCAGTAATAACATTTGCAATATTGCCCTGCCTCCTTCCTGTGTGTCGTGTGCCATGTTCCAATTTTAAATGTGGTCTTCGGTCCAAACTGCTGGTTGGACAAGCATCTGAAAGTTGTCCTGCTCTGGTTTTATTCAGGAAGATTTGTCAGTAACCATAGGTGTCGCTTTGAAACACTCGTTTATTGAGCTGGACTTGGCGGGGAGATCACTAAGCTGTGTGGCAGTATTATGGACTATTAAAATTGTTAAGCTTTAATTAATTATCAATTTCCTACAGTAGAGAAGCATCACTGTTAAAGTACAAACGAATTTGTGTATTACAAATGAATACGGTATTTCCCTCTGCCCATTCACCGTCTGCCGCATGAAGAAAAAGGTGGTGTGCCGGCTTGGTCCAAGCAGGTGTCTGCCTTGGTGGTCTGGAGTTTTTTGCTGGTGGGTGATACCAGCAGAAGAGCTTTATCCTCCACGTTTGTGCCGTTCAGCCCCATGCAGTGGGGGCTTTGACCCCACTCCCTGTCATTATGATTTCCCTCCTGGGAAGCGGAGATCTTGGCACAAAGGGATCTCCTGTGGAGGGGACTTCCAGGGAGGCAGGCTGGGGAGCCTGGGCTGTGCACAGCAGCACATCACTGCCAAAAAACCCAGTAGGAAACGGCTTCCTCTGCCGAAGTGCTGCCTCAGAGGGCTCAGTGAGGGAGTGCTGCGACGGCGTGTGGTTTTGAAGGGCTGTCTTGACTGTCATTTAGGAGTAAGCAGCAAAACTTGCCCCTCAGTCAGCACTGTAATGTCAGGGAACAAGGTGGAGCCAGGAGCTGTGGGTGTTTGCTTTTGTAGCTCGTAAAGTACTTTATTTTCTTCTTTAGAGCTTACTGACTAACTGATGCTTTTGTGATTTCAAGGAAGCCAAAGAGGGCTTTCTCCTTAGGTTCTTTCTCCTTAAATATTCTGGCAGTAAAGATGTTTTTTAGCATCTAACTGGTATAAATTATGAAATGTTGATGTTTGTGTGAATGTTATTATTGATTTCCTCTCCCACATCTTAAATCCATGTGACTTCTAAAGTTTCAGAGCTAGCTGCATAGATCCACATGAACTGGCCATGCTTTTCTACTAGGCTGAGCGTTATTAATGAGTTATACCTTGCTGTGCGCTAGCACCACACTGATTAAATGCATTCATGAAATGAGAGCATTATATATATAGCAAGTAAAAGTTAATTTATAGTTTGATTACCTTAAATGAGAAATGGACACGTGGTATGTTTATCTGTGGGTTTTCTTTTGTATTTTAAATGAGAAGTAAAGCTAATTTTTTTTTTCCTCTTACAATTTAACCAGCATGGCTGGTCAAATTAAACTTGTGTGTTGTGGAAGAACATGGGTGAGAAGCCTGTCATAGCAAATATAAATGAAAAATGAAGAAAACTTGCCGTATGGAAGTACTTACAGATTTTCTGTGTTTAGTATGGACTAGGAATGACTAATTGGCAGAAATAGCAGTAGACTACAATATAGCAACAGTAGTTTTAGATCATAAAAATTGACAAACTCTGTGTATAAGCTTCTGCTAAATTTTACAAGGCAAATGGGAAGACAGTAATGGCTGCAGCAGGGTATAGTTGGACAGTGCGTGGTTTAAGTTACATTTTTTTACCTCTCTAAACAGGTTTTCACCTTTCTTCAATTTTTAATTTTTTTCCTCCTCATACAGAGGAGAGAATGAGGTATTTTAAGTTGTAAAGGTTGATTGTATACAAATATATCTACCTAAGGTATGATGTCTAAACCAGTTTATTAACTGTCCATATGGAATATTACGTATTTGAAGGTAGTTGAACTGGATCTAGTCTGGAAACGATATAAAAGGCGTTCTTGATGTCTTACGTTACAGTGGGCTTTGGTTGCTTTATCTTGTGTAATACTCTGATTTTTTTTTTCTGTAGCGGTATTTTCTTGTTGGAAGTAATCCTGCAGAAACCAAATACCGTGTTTTGAAAATAGATCGCACTGAACCAAAGGATTTGGTTGTAATTGATGATAAGGTGAGTGCCTCTCTATTTAGCTGGTTGGGGTTTTTTTCAGTTATTCCAAATAGTACTGTCTATATTGAGCTAAATTTAAATACTACACTTTTAATCTGTTTCAGTAAAGGTATGCTGCAAAAGTCATATAACAACCGAGGCTGGAGGGGATCTCCGGAGATTGTCTAGTCTTGCTCTTGTGCTCAGAGCAATGTCAACTAGATCAGGTTGCTCAGGGCCATGCCCAGTCGTGTTTTGAATGTGGCTGGAGACTCTACAACGCCTCTGGTTAACCTGTTCCAGTGTTCAACCATCCTCAGAGTAAAAAATGCTTTTTCTGAAGCAAAATGAACAGCAGGAACGAGAGTTTTAATGTACACAAGAGAATAAAACTAGATTCCTTTCCAGGTAGTTTGGTTTAAAATCTTAACACTGCCGATTTAGAAATGTTTGAATTCACATGTGACCATGACTAGTTCTGTTGCAGTGAATGGTGCATTTTGTGCATAAAAAGCATGTCGTACTTGTTGATAGGACTGAAACGGGAGACAGAGGATGTAGAGCAGGTGTTTGGTTTATTGTGCACTCTACTGTTCTCTGACATGAAGTGACATTTAACTACCAAAGCAGTAACTCAAGTGGCTTTTTCTTTTAAAGCATGTGTATACGCAACAAGAGGTGAGGGAACTTCTTGGCCGTTTAGACCTTGGAAACAGAACAAAGATTGGGCAGAAAGGCTCTTCTGGGTTATCTCGAGCTGTATCTGCTTTTGGTGTAGTAGGTAAGTGTTTTGTTTGGTTCATAAAATCATTTTTTTCTTAAGGAGGTGAGGCTGACTGTGTCACGCTGTGTATCTTTCCATCTCCCTTTGATTTTATTTTTTAAAACTGCAGAGGGTTGAGAAATTTCATTCTCAATGATAAATAAGTTTCTGTGTATTTTGTGAAAAGAGATGGCCAGTACAGAGATGAGAGTTGTGCTGCAACTGGCCTCTTCTCTGTCATTAAAGAGAGATCTGTGAAACAGCGAAACTCTAAAAGGTTGGTTGAAGCTCGCTCCAAACCCAACTGACTGTAGGCTACAAATTGTGCAGAACTGGGCCTCCTGAATTCCAGAGCTCGCAGAATGCTTTTTTAAAAGAAGCCAAAAGCTGACATCCTTAAGTAGGTTTTATTTCTTCACCACACACTATCCAGAAAGGTGACTTAATTTTCTTTCCGGTTAGCTTTTTGCAGTGACATACTGAAAAATTTCTTTTTCATGTTTGAATCAGTATAACTGACTAGTATGTCAACTGAATTTTTAAATGCTGTTCAGCTGTCCATAATCCTAGAGAATTGCTACAAGGATTTAAGAGCTTCCAACTTCATCTGAAAGTCACTGCTTTCCTGCCTATTGTTAGATACTGAGGTCGATATATTGATGGGTGATGTCTCCAAAGTGTTAACATGTGCTCTGACAGCCCCCAAGAGTATTTTCTGCTTTATTTGCGTCAATGTACACACGGACATCTAAATCCAAAGCTGCAGAGGAGGTGGAAAACGCAATTACTTTAAAAGATGCTTCTGAATTTTGCTTAACAACCAAAACGTAAGGAGGCATTATTAGTGTCCTAATCTCAGGTGGCAGATTAAGCAACATTCTTCTATATTCTCTTTGCCTGTGAAGCATTTTGGAACTTGTCAATGGATCCACTTTTCAGAAATTCCTCAGATGAGGTTTATGTTCCTTAATAATTCAAGAGTATTAATACTATGAGTAAATGTAAAGAAGCTTCTAACAGTCTTGCAGCATTGGCTTTTTTTGCATAAGCCATCAGTGCTCACTATCTAAATATGCCAGAGCTTTTGTGTGATTTGTTAGTTATTAAGTACTGCCGTATCATTGCCTTTCTATATCAGAAATGGATCTGGGTTCAGAGGTGCCTCCTTAGCCCTCTGGAATTCAGCAGGGTCAACTGTTGGTATCTGAGAGAGGAAATTGAAATAAAGATTTACCCCTGATGCTCTGAATGGGTAATTTGGGGGAGATGCTCTGGTAGATGGGGAATTAAATTCCCTGCTATTATGGAGAGAGGGCTGTAGTACCCTTAACTCTGTTTGCTGTTCCGTGCCTCTACCCAATAAATTACACATAAACCTGAAAAGAAAATTGGAGATTGGGATTCATCCTTGCTCTGGGAAATTAACCTTCCGATATCTGAAGTAATTAGAGTATGCCTGGCTCTGAACAATGAGCGTCCTATAAAAAGCAAATACAAGTATCTGAAGTAGACAGGAACTATTCTGAATTTTCAGTGTCTTAACTCTGCTATCTAATATTAAAAATATGCACGGTGGAGAAAAAGTGAACTGTGTGCTTCATTGGTTAACACTTAATGTGGGTGAATTGTAAGACTGTGTCTATGTATATGTTTAGTTTTGTATGCGTGTATATATATGTGCACATAATACATATTTGCTCTTAGAAAACAGTTCTATGGAACAAATCTTACGCTGTTTTTCTAAATATGTTTGATCAAATCGACGCAAACATCCAACTAAT
This sequence comes from Buceros rhinoceros silvestris, assembly GCF_000710305.1. Lineage (NCBI taxonomy): Eukaryota > Metazoa > Chordata > Aves > Bucerotiformes > Bucerotidae > Buceros > Buceros rhinoceros. The sequence continues at coordinate 24,585 of NW_010395465.1, read as the reverse complement.
AGCATCTTAATGCTGTTTTAACAGGTTTTGTCAGGTTTTTAGAAGGCTACTACATTGTGTTAATAACAAAAAGGAGAAAAATGGCAGATATTGGAGGTCATGCAATATATAAAATAGAAGATACAAATATGATCTACATTCCAAATGACTCTGTAAGAGTCACTCATCCTGATGAAGCCAGGTAAATCATGGTGGTAAACACTGTGTGCTTTTTGAGTACTTCTTTTTTCCTTTCTGTGACTTTTTTTCTGAAGACAGAAATACGAGCCTTTGGTCAGAGAACCTCGGGTGAAATGTACAGCTACATCCTGGTGGTGTTTTTGTCAGGATGGGGTAACTTTAATCCTCTGAAATACCAGGCAAATGGTATCAATCAATTGCTTTTCAGTCTGTACCAAGTGTGAATGGTCAACAAGTGGTGGATTATGATAACCTGATGTCAGGTAATAAATCAAACCAATGGTAATGATTTTAAAAGTTTCCCCTTTCCGGTATGAGTGATTGCAAACCTCAGTCTCCTTTCTTAAAATGCAGCAGACCATATTATCTAACCGATATATTTATGGTGTTAGCCATTTTATCATTTGTAGACAGCGTTATGGTTTCTTCTGAGAATTTGCAAGGGTATGACAGGTTGAAATAGGTATTTCTTGTCCATTTATTTGAGAATAACTGAAAATCTTTAGATCTGATACAGTGTTGTTGGGAATTTGCCTGAGTAAGACCTAGAGAACTTGGCCCATTTACGTGGAAAATAGAACTAAAACTTCATCTACAGCTCCTAAAGAAATGGAGTATGTACATGAATAGACACTGGATTAATTAAAAAAGGGCTATTTGATTTATTTAATCCAGGTGCTGACATTCTAGTAGAATTACCTGTCAAAGCAGTTACAGTAGGATAGGGAACATATGGCAAAAGTAAATATTTATATTTAGTTTAATTTCTGAGATCCTCTGAGTGACTTCTTGGGAACTGTCTGGTTAAACTAGTAATTTTCCCTTTAACTTGAATTATTTTCTAGGTATCTAAGAATCTTTCAAAATGTGGACCTTTCTAGCAACTTCTATTTTAGGTAGGTGTTAGTTACTAATTCCTTTAAAAAAAGTGTGTACTTACAAGATTCTTCTTTTGGATTTTGATACCCAAGATCTTTATGTTGGTATTCTGAGGAGATAAGACACATGATCACTTTGCTTGTCCGTTTTCATCTGTTTCCTTTGAACCTGCTTTCTCCTTCAACAAATTGATTAGGAATGTGATCTCAATTAAGTTAAAGACTATGGAACTATTAGTGGCGTTGTAGAAGGTACACACTGAAATCGCTGTTTCCACTGACTGTTCAGCCTTGCACGATTGTGCAGAAGTTCTCTCTCTGGAAAAGTATTATATGTTGGAGGCTTGCTTGTCCTGTTAGTTTTTCTTTCTTGGTCTCATTTTCCAGAAATAAAGCTTTGCCTTAATTCAGAAACAAAGATAGAGAAATAGGTCCTCATCTAAGATAGGTCATGCAGACAGTAGATCTTCCATAGGACCTTCTAGGCATTATCACTTCTTTTGTTTATTCTTTCAGGACTGCCAT
>NW_010395465.1:19314-22912 GCF_000710305.1 Buceros rhinoceros silvestris | reverse complement strand
AATGCCATACCTAAGACAAGTTTCTGTGTCCCAGCTACTATTGGGGGCAGCAGAAAAATGGAGGAAATGTGGTGATAAATCTGGCAGTAGTAGTTAGAAGACTTAGAAAACTGAACAAAAAGCCCCTCCTGCAAGTACCGAAAGATCTGTCAGTCTAGAAGATCCTCCCTCTTGGGAGATAAAGGGGTTTTTGTCACAACTGTATCTGTGAAGACAAAACCTAACAGAGTTTTATGTCTGTTTTGTGATTTTGCCTAGGAAGGCTTTTTCACAGTGCAAAACCTGAGTTTTAGTTCCACACTTTGGCTCCCAGCCCTTTTTTTTCCCCGTGTTCCCCATGCTTGGAGGTGATGAATGTGCACTGTTCCTGTGGTTGTGTGTAGAGGGGAAAGGAGAAGTTTCTTCCGTGACTCTCTGATTAACACATTTATCAGCTTAATTTAAATTGTTCTTGGCTGGAATCATAGCATATTCTTCTGCATGGTTTTCATATAAATCCTGAACAGAATTAGAAGTTAGTTATAAGGAAACATTTGGTCCAAGAGGAAAATGGGGGAATATTCTGAACAAGTCTCTTACTAGGATTCTCTTTAAAGGTTCTGTTACGTATAAACTGAGCACGTAACAGACTTTTGTTCTTCTGAACAGATAAACGCCAGGTTGCTATTGTGGAAATGTGGTGAATACATCGGTTAGATTTTGTTATCATTAGCGATAAATCTAAATGTCTGATGTTTAAATAAATTTTTTTATATATCAGTAATGAATGTCTAGAACGTACGGGAGGACTGGTATTCACTGGTGCTGTGTTTGACTGAAATGGAAATCTGTGTGTATTTGTGATTCAAGTACTGTGTAAATTTAGTTTCTCATTGGGGAAATGAATCCTAGTGGCTTATAAAATTTAGCAATTAGTGTAAAGTGTTGTCAGTATAAAAGACATGAGATGCAGAGTTTGTTACTGTTATGGAACTGATTAAAAAACCCCTTTTGTGTATTCACCAGCCACTGTCTTAAGATGCATCTCTGCTGCAATCACAAATTTGAGGACAGAAACAGGTTTTGTGGACCAAATTTCTGGCTGTTTTGAGTTCAGCTAGTAGTTAGAGAGTAGTACTTAAATCAGGAAAATGAGCTTGTCTGTGTATATGGGTATTTCTGGTGGAATAGCTATTTTTGATCTTCAGGACTGCTTCTTGGGACATAATAAATCAAGTTTGATATGCTTTGTTCAAAAGGCATGTTCAGTTTTCAGTTCTAAGAAGGATATAAATATAACTTCAGCTCCTGTACTGTAAACAGTTTCTGTGTTTGTAAAGCTTCTTTTGGAAATAATTTGCTATTACAGAACCAAAATCTGTATATCTTGTTTAAAAGGTAAAATAGTACTTTGTTAAATGTAAATACAGATGGAAAGTAAGGGCTTTCAGAAAAGTCCTGTGCCTCTACAATTATTAATAAATGTTAACTGTCTATCAGTTACAGCTATGATCTATCTCACTCCCTTCAGTATAATCTTACTGTTCTGAGAATGCCGCTTGAGACAATAAAAGCTGAAACAACTCAGACCCGCCAAGAGAGTTTTGATATATTCGAAGACGAAGGACTTTCGACACAGGGTGGAAGCGGTGAGCAAATACGCCTCCTTAAACTGATGTTGTTGGTCTTGCATCTATTTAGAATACGTTCCACTGAAGTTTACTTTGGAGATACAGTCAGGTCTTCCATACTGATCAGTAGTCTCGTAACAGTTAAGAGTTAATAAAAGATTATGTGATGAACCTATTACAGACGTTTGCATGTGAACAATGCAGTTGCTAAAGGTGATTAATCATTGTGTTGCTGATTTACATTGCAACTGGGAGATAATGGAGCATGCTGACACTTTCCAGTAATTGATTATTGAACTGACTTGTACGACTCCCAATAGGAATCAATCACAAAGAGAGCGGGAAGCAGTAACTGGTTAAGTACTAATGAATCTTTTTTGATTCACGTTTGAAAATATTGGCAACAGGGGAGTTGTATGAAGTTAGTATCAACTAGATGTGGTAAGCACTATCAGGATGTCTAAAAGAAAAATTATTGATTTCAGTTGAAAGCTACAGCCTTCACTTTATACTCTTATGAATGTCTTCGATCTAAAGGTGACCAAACAGACAGGAAAACTGTTTTCTCTCGCTTTTGCTTCGTACACATACACAAAAAAAAATTTCCCCTGAGAATTTTAATACTGAATTTCATTCTGTTGATGTTTTTAATGTTTTATTGCCCTGTGACTTGTACTAGTTATCTGAGTGCTTGTCAAAAACTTACATTTTAATTCTTGTTTTACTTTTTGGTATTGTATGTTGCCACCACTTTTTTCCTTGTTTAATCATGAAAGATCAGAAATAACAGCTCTACCTTTGATTCATAATAACTAATTGCTGAAAAAGTAGTCTCAAACAGCAGCAGAGATTTAACTAGCCTTCTTAGCTAGTAATGGAACACCTTCCCTCTTAAAACAGAATATAGAAAGTCCACTACTGTTTTGCTTAACCCTATGAACTTGGTATAGAATCCAGCTTAGATGCAACATCTGGATCTGTGCTTGTATTGGTTATAACGAGGCTCAACAGCCTCTCTGCATTACCACCCCTATTTGTAGTCACCTGCCGTGTAACTTCTGCTTGAACAGGAAATGTAATACATAAATGTGACACAAAAATCACACTTGTCCTAAAAGAGCGTTGGTTCTTTGAGATAGTGTGACTTGCGCGACTTGTCTTCCATCTCTTCTAACCCAAAAAGAATCTTCTAAGACACTGAAGAAGGAATTTCTTGGCCCTGCTTTCTGTGCCTCCAAAGGGTGCTCTGAAGGTCTGAGAAGCCAATAGTTAAAATATAGAAATGCCTGAAACAACCCCAATCCAAATTTATGCCAAATAAGCTCAGATGCTGCTTGTCCACCCTTTCATTTTTGACACGCTTTCATCACAACGCCTGGAATAGTCCTACACAGCTCAGAGAATGGTAGTGAGCATTAAGTAGCTAATCATCTTTCATAATGGAATGCACTATGTTCAGCAGTTGTAAATATCTACCATATTGTCTTGTAAAAGCCTTAATGGTGTTTACAGCATGCACTAAATCTCATGAAAAAATTGAACGATAATCAAATAACGTATTTCCTTTTAAAGAAAAGCTATCGCCCTGCCCAAGAAAAAGATACTAGTAACGTGATGATAGGTATCAGGATGTCAGGAACTGGTTGTCAAATACTGCAGTGGCAGAAAGGACTGTAAAAAGTGAAGGAATCAATAATTCCTCCTCTGCAAAAGCTCTTATCTGCAAGATCCTTCAGGAATCCATACAATGGCATCACCTTTTCTATGTCCTTTTGAAAACACTGGGAGATAAAGATGCCATAACCGTGACCCCAGCAGCAGTATGGTGATAGCACGCACAACACCGCACAACTTCCAGTAGGTATTAGTAACCTATCTGTTCATATGATAGAATATGTGTAGGAAATAGCCGCATGTCATTCAAGAACAAATTCTCACCAAGGTAATGCTCCTCGAAATGAGAAAGAGGATAAATTGCTGACCAGGTC
>NW_010395465.1:18889-19197 GCF_000710305.1 Buceros rhinoceros silvestris | reverse complement strand
ATGTGTACCCTCCTTCACCAAAACGGTGACATCACTTTTCCCTTGGCTTGTGGTAAGTTGGATGATTGGGTAGCAGCAGTTCAACAGCTGCATTTTCACCTTCAGTCTGTAAGGGGAACTCATCTTCTTTTCTCCAGCAGAACATTTGGCTGCTATAATTGACATACATACTGGTATGATATAACTTACCCAGAATCATCATAGAATCATCTGGTTGGAAGAGACCTTTAAGATCGCTGAGTCCAACTGTTCCCCCTGCACTGCCAGGGTCCCTAAACCATGTCCCTTAGCTCCACCTCCACACGGCT
>NW_010395465.1:7092-18492 GCF_000710305.1 Buceros rhinoceros silvestris | reverse complement strand
GAGCCTCCTCTTCTCCAGACTAAACAACCCCAGTTCCCTCAGCTGCTCCTCGTAAGAGAAGGTCTCTAAATCCTTCACCAGCTTTGTTGCCCTTCTCTGAACCTGCTCCAGCCCCTCAACGTCCTTCTTGCAGTGAGGGGCCCAAAACTGGACACAGGACTCAAGGTGTGACCTCACCAGTGCCCAGTACAGGGGGACAATCACTCCCTGCTCCTGCTGGCCACACTAGTGCTGGTACAAGCCAGGATGCCATTGGCTTTCTTGGCCACCTGGGCACTCTGCTGGCTCATGTTCAATCAGCTGTTGACCAGCACCCCCAGGTCCTTTTCCCCTGGGCAGCTTTCCACTCTTGCACAAGACTGTAACGCTGCAGGTGGTTGTTGTGGCCCAAGTGCAGGACCCGGCACTTAGTCTTACTGAATTTCATACTATTGGCCTCAGCCCATCGATCCATCCTGTCCAAATCCCTTTGTGGAGCCTCCCAACCCTCAGGCAGATCAACACACCCACCCAACTTGGTGTCATCTGTGAACGTGCTGAGGGTGCACTCGATCCCCTCATCCAAAACTTCATTTGTAAAAACTACACGAAAAGTGTAGGCAATAGAATGCTTGTCTTATTGCTTCTCTTCAAGATTCAGGCTCAGTCAATTCTCTTCATTAACCGTGTAGTGCCAGCTGTCATCTTGGTCCTGATTTTTGAAACAGAAAAAGGCTCAGGTTCCACATGTATCAGAAGCTGAGTTTTAAGTTGCAGTCCTACAGTAGCTGCATTTCTTGGTGTCAGTGCAAATTGGGAAGACCATGCTAAATTATGTGATAAGGGGATTGACATGCTTTTTGTAAAGGGGTCCAGGGCTATCTAGGATCTTCCAGAGCCTAATAGGTAACTCCAGAGCTGATCCAGAATTGAAAAGCTTATAAAATCTTGCTATGATGGTATCTTTGCCTTAACTGGAGTTCACAACTGGATTTATTTCCCTTATTATCAAATCCTCTGCTGCTACCTATTGTGCAGAGATCTCTTCTCAGTACTGGAAGCAGCAGAAACATCTGCGTGAAGGCACCCAAATACCTACTGGCAACCATAGGAAAACTGTAAATCCTCATTAATGCTGAACTTCTGCGTGGGCCTCAAGTTATCTGTGCAAAGGATGCAAATAAATGATGTGCCGAGTTGCAGTCAAGGGAAAATCAAAATAAAGGCCCAATGCAGGTGAGTTTGTTTCTTAATTGCTAATGCATTTTTGTTCTAATGACTTCCTTAGGTGTGTTTGGGATTTGCAGTAAGCCTTACGAAAAGTACGTGTGGAATGGCAAGCTGCTGGAGGCAGTAAAAAACGCTGTGCATCGTGACTGGCTGCTGTATATTATTCATGGATTCTGTGGGCAATCCAGTATCCTTTCACCGTTGTAACAAATGTTGGTTTACTGATTTTTTTTTTTTTAAAGAGTTTGAACATGTGAAATACATTGAATTATTTCTGTCATGTAAATACTTTTCAGTTTTAGAATTATTGGTTGGCTTTTATTTGCTTTTCTAGGTTTTATGCTAAATAAGTTGTGGTGTTGTAACAGGACCCTGGCACAGGTAGATGCCCTGACAGTGAGGCACTGTTTTCAAGCATGGGGTTTAGTAATAAAAAACTTCAGAGGATTTTAAAGCGCGGCTGCATTTTTTCACAGATGTTTGAGGAAAGGGAGAAAAGCTAAACAGAACTGAACTGCTGACATAGAAATGTTCTCTTCCTAATCCTCTTTAAAACATTTTTTAGTAACTGAGATTTGCAGAAATTCTTGTATTTACTCTGTTTCTGTTAAAGATGATAGAACGTCAGGCCTGCTGTGTGAAGAGAGTTAAGTAAACACCAGAAGACTTGAAAATCTTTCTTCATGTCTATACATTATTTAAAATGGGTTAATGGGTCTACGTATGTTGGAGGGGGAGGAAAAAGTCTGAATGCACGTCAGACTCCAAAGAAATGCCACCTTGTCATCGTAGTTGGTAAGAATTTATTACAGAGACTCTTTTAATCATCAACAGTATCATGTTAGTTTAAAAGCCTGTCAACAAAATACCCTGGGAGGAAAATACAATTATGAACTTAAGGTTAGTGGTGTCTTTGCAAAATTTAATTTGGCTCTTTCATGGTTGTAAGGCTGCTGGTTATTGGCTTAGTCCCTAGACAGAAAGCTGGATCTGTTTTTATATACTGCTATTTCACCTGCCTTAATGAAAGCCTCCCTTAATGAAAGTCGTGGCTGTGGATGTGACCACAAGCGTTACGCCTGCAGCTGCTTAGTGAGCGACAGTACTCTTTGCTCTAGGCATTTGATGAGCAAATGTCATCTTCCCTCTTTCTTCTGCCTCCCTTATGCTAAGGAACCAGTGGTAGTCATGCTACACATCCAATTCTATCTTTTTTTTTTTGGTTTTGATAGAAATTTAGAAGTCTAAAAGAAAGAACTACTGCATCCGTAGCTGTTTGCCTCTGGCTTTCAGTTGTTGTTACTCAAGTAGTTGCAAATGTATCTACTTTTCCAAAGAATTAGAGGGTAAGTAATATATCTGATCTGAAAATAGAAGCTCCCGGGGTTTAATCCTGGTATTCACAAAAGCCGCATTTGCAGCCCAAAGTGAATTTGTACTTGTTTCACCTCCATTATAATTTCATAAAATAGAAATACTTTGCTGTATGTTGCAAAAAGGGGTTGATATATTGTGATGTAGATTCCCTTTCCAGAGTTCTTAAATACAATGATTGAAAAGGACAACTCCCAGCTGCAGAAGAAATTAAGTGATACTCATCTCTATTAAGGAGTTTTTAGTAAATCAGATGTTTCAGTTGCATACACCTTTCTTAGTGTTTATTTTTGCTTGCGTGAAGTACCTGAATGAAAAATTGCACGTGACATGTAAACCTTAACTTCTCTTTCAAGAGCTGTTAATATATGGTCGCCCTATATACGTCACTCTGATAGCCAGAAGGTCAAGCAAATTTGCTGGAACACGTTTCCTGAAACGAGGAGCAAACTGTGAGGTAAATTAAATGTGATTTTAGGGGTTCCCTGTGCCCTCCCAGCAATATGAAAGCTTGAGCTTGACTGACCGGAGAATTGAAATGTTTGAAAGGTTTGTTAGAGTTTTGTGGTAATGTTATCACAGCTACCGTTACATTCTTAATAGAGATGATAAAGCCGTTATTAAAATAGTAAGTCTTAATCTGCAGGGTTTTTTTTTTTAACACTTAGAGATAATGGCATTTCCTGAATAGAGGAAAAAAAATTAAAATCTGGTAATACACTTTTAGGGACAAAGAGGAATTTAACCTTCGGTGGCGTTGTCACTACTACGATTTAGTCCTAGAGTTTAACTGTGCTCTGTAATGATCAGTCCTCTATAATGCAGGCAGCTCTGACGTGTCAGGTCTACACCACCTGTATTTCTGTTCTAGGGAGACGTTGCTAATGAAGTGGAAACTGAGCAAATACTTTATGATGCTTCAGTTATGTCATTTTCTGCGGGGAGTTACTCTTCCTACGTTCAGGTTCGAGGATCTGTCCCTCTGTACTGGTCTCAAGATATTTCAACTATGATGCCTAAGCCACCCATAACGTGTATGTACCAAATATTCCTTGTGGTGTAGGTTCTGGTTAGAGCTGTGTCCTGAGGCAATGCCTGAGAGAGTAAGTGAAAACTTACCTTTGCAAAAATGAACAAAACCATTTAATGGCACCAGAATAATTGCTCTTTGTAAACATCTCTCGAAAGTTTTTTTAAGACGTGGCTTTCAGTTTGAAAAGGTGAAGGTTTTTTTTTTCAACAGTTTTGCATGGAAAGAGGGGAAGCATGTAATTGTATAATTACTATCACAGAATTAGTATGTATTTTGTGAAGAGTATTTTTAAGGGAAAATTATTTAAGTGATGCTATAGCTCACCTGATATTCTCCTGAATATATGTATTTGTTGCAGTGGACCAAGCAGATCCTTTTGCACATGTTGCTGCTCTTCACTTTGACCAAATGCTTCAGAGATTTGGCTCTCCCATTATTATTTTGAATCTTGTGAAGGTACAGTGTTTTGAGTATGTTCTATATGTTTTCAAATTTTTTGTATTATGCTTATTTCTGTAGTCTCTGTGTAGTTTTAGTTGTGTTCTAAACTAATATTGGCTTATAAGTGGGATTTATGACTTCTTCCTAAATCTAGTTCTACATGGTATAGTAACTCTCTGCTTCTACTACCATGCTTCAAAAAAGATTTCCTGTTTTATAGACTTCTTATAGTAACATTTCACTGTTGTTTTCTGGTTGTTGCTATTACCCTTGAGATGTAAGTCCAATTAGATAAACCACTGAATTTAATTTAGCACTAAAAAATACCTAAATAGAGTGGTCCCATGCAAAGCGAGGTTTGTAGGCTTGTCGACAGAGATGACTTAGTTATTTGAAATGTTATGGTAAAGACTTATCTTCTGTTATTTGCCTCGTCTGGTGGAGTTGTGGAAGTACAAACGGGCAAGGATGCTGAAGGATCTGATGCCAGTTAATGGGCAGTGCCGTTGGCAGCAGGGCTGGGTGAATGGGGGGGGCTTCCTGATGGCTGCTGTGATTCAGTTCGGCTGTGTGAGAGGCTGTGGGACAAAGCCTGGATCCCGGTGGCATTGTCATTTTGGTTATTACATCTTGCATTTGTATTGGAGTTTGTTTGGGGTTTGTTTTTTTCTGTTCTGATCCAGCCGTATTCTGTGGTGGTGACTGTTCCCACATTTGAGTTTAATCTATTGATTTGTTTTGCTTGAATCGTATCTTATTTCTTTTTAGAAATAATAATTTCTAAAGATAGAAATAGGATACAAATGAGATATGAATAATCATATCTTTATTTCTTTAAAGAAAAATAATTTAATTTATCATGTTGTAGAACTGTAATTGAATGGAAAAATGGATCTTCTATGTGCATGTATGATCTGTTCCTAATATAACAAAATAGAAAATAGAAAAGGAAGAATTTTGAAGCTCTTAAGCTGTAATAAATGGCAACTAGACAACCTATTTTCTATTTTTAGAAGCCTTCCTGTATAGGAGTGCTTTTAAGACTGTCCAAAAGTCCATGGAATGAACTTAGAGTAGCATTTGTTGACAAGAACATGGTTTTATCTCTTGCAGCCATTGCTTTCAAAAGCCATTGCTTTTAAAGTGTGAGCCCAGGCTCGCATGACCTTGACATGTGAATTGTTATATGCTGTTATTAACAGGGCTTTTGATACAGTGGCTAAAAATGCATCTTTTTTTTCCCTTCTGTAGATGCTCAATATTAAGATGCTAGAATTCATGTTCCTTTATTAGTTTATCTACTTCTTAAAATAAGTAAAAAAAAAAAAAAAAAAAGAAGCACGAGGCAAGGGAAGCCCCCAGATCTGAACACTTTTTCTTAAAATAAGTAAAAAAAAAAAAAAAAAAAAGAAGCACGAGGCAAGGGAAGCCCCCAGATCTGAACACTTTTTTTTGGATGTTGTTGTTGCTTTTACACAAATGCTAAGCCCTTCTACCTCCAGTACTTATATTATTTGATTTCTTAAATGTCGATGAAATATCAGTCTATGTCCTGCTATATTTGTCTGTCGTAGAAACTCATTAACTAGTAATGAATGTATTAGGCTTCCTTTGGGTTTGTTTATCTAGGACTATTATATATAGACATGTATAAGAAGTAGTTTCTATAACACGGGTTCAGTATAGGGTCTAGGTTTTAGTTTGGATGAAGTTGCAAGTCACACTAATATGTAGAGTGCCAAAACATGGTATATTCAGAGAATGGCAACATAATTCCAATTTTTAAAAAATTATTGCAAAGCTGGGAAGTGGGAGCTGTTGTTCCCCATCTCCTGTCACTAATGGAGAAGGATTTGCCTGGGTCCTTTTGGACCCCACAACTGAATGTGATACTTTCCATTCTGCCTGTCTCTTTCCTACTTTTTTTGTCTTTGTCCATTTCCTCTGTATTACCACTTTGGTTTCCCTGTGCTCTACTTTGCTCTTACAGGGTTTCATTTTTCAGCCAATGGTTATGCACAGTTTCAACAGGTGACTTTTACTGCTAATTGAGATTAATTGTTAAAACCCCAAAATGTTTAGATTTTTCTCTCTTCTGTTCTTAATTTAGCTGTCCCAGTTAGGAAGAACTGCCTGCTGTTGGTACAGCTTCCACTTTTAATTTCTGTCAAATATACAAACCTGTGTATCTGTATGGGTTGCATTTGTTAATGAAAAATTCTACTGTGAAACTCCTTTTCCTTTTGCCAAAGGAACGTGAGAAAAGAAAGCACGAAAGGATTCTTAGTGAAGAACTTGTTGCTGCTGTGACGTATCTCAACCAGTTTTTACCTCCAGAGCATGCAATTATATATATACCCTGGGATATGGCCAAGTACACAAAAAGGTAGAAAAGATCCTTCTTTGTACTAGTGCTCTTAGCATAACTTACATCGTGAAGGCCACACACGGTAACAAATGTTGCTGGACAACTTGCAAACTAAATAAGGGAATATGATTTAGTGTAATGCTAGGTCCTCTTCTGTCTAACTAATCACAAAGTTTGGTAGAGAAAAATTAGTGATATAAAAGTCAAGGACTTTTAGATATTTGAAGTCTTCCACTTCTAAGTTATGAAATACATTTTATTAAAAAGCAAAGAGAATTGCTCAGTTATGGTCAGTGGCTGTTTCCTAAGTCTGTACGATAATTATAAACATAATTACTCTTGGATAAATAAAGCTGTGACGTGAGTCTTCCTTTAAACAATTTTTGTTACTTAAAGTTCTTCCAAGCAGTGATTTTTTTTTTTATTGTTATTAATGTATCTTGACTGTGAATTTTTTTTTCTCTCCTCAGCAAACTTTGCAATGTCCTTGATAGACTGAATGTGATTGCAGAAAGCGTAGTAAAGAAGACGGGATTTTTTGTAAATCGACCTGATTCCTACTGCAGTATTTTGCGGCCAGATGAAAAGTATGTATAATTTAATGGATGCATAATGAACGACATCTATTCATTGGAGAGCTGTCTGGAACTTCTATGTCTATTACGTTCTTTCTTATTTTAAGGCTTAAATTAATATGAAAAAATGATTTATATTTAAGTTGTAGCTAAAAGGATTACAGTCAGAGGCACGTGCTAAGAAATACTAATACACAGAAAGAGTACGATTACGCTGCTCCTCTTCTAATCAATTCTTACTTCAGAGCATTATTTGTAACTTTTTGTGCTGTGAGTGTGTTTATATAAAAGTTGGTTGTGGTTTTTTTGACCATAAAGGAATCCTAAATTTGGGGGTGAATTTAACAAAGCAAACATTTGGAATTTACTAAGTGGCTTCTTCTGAGGCATACTAGTAAGACAACTATCATCTGCATGTTACTGAGTCCAGTGTTTTCCAACGGATTTTAGAGTATTCCTACATACAAAATTGAAAACTTTATTAAAAATGGAAACTGTACTTTCTTTTTTTGCAGAAGTACGGTGATTTAATCAGCTGAATTTGCTCAAATCTCTGAAAATCTGGAAGTAAAATAACTTCCACAGTAGCTTGTGCTACGGTTTATGTTACGCCTCTACCTTCCAGTCACCAGCATTATACCTGCTTCAATTTTTGTGCACTCAGGACCCAATTAGCAGAACCGGTGGTGCTCATTCTCTGTATTATGGGAAGGAAAGGGAATATTTTGTATGGATTTGGAATATCTTTTCTTTAACGCTAGATTTTTTTTTTTCCCCTGCAGTGTGATTTAAATACAACATCTCACTGCTGCACAGCGATTTCACTGCTTTCTGCTATTCAGGGATGTCAGTTTTGCTTTCTGGCAGGTTTTTAATTGTCACCCTTTCTCACTGAGCAGGTCAATACATGGTATGATGTGTTGCTTTTTTTAAATGATTTGTAAGTCGTTCTGTCTTGTTTCTCTTTCAGGTGGAATGAACTGGGAGGTTTTGTTGCTTCCACTGGTCGCTTGCAGGTATTAAAATATACCTTTTTTATTGACAGTTGTAGTGATGTAGATCAGCACTCCCAATGCACCAGTGAACTATTTCACTTAAAATCCTGATTGGTGACTCACAGAGTGCTCTTAAATTCATATTTGTAGTAAACAGCATTATTGCTGTCCATCCCAGAAATGCAGTTGGGAAATAGGGCTTAAAGTTCTTGCATAGTACCACGAAATCATATGCTGTTGGAATGGTATTTTTGCTGGACGTAGTCTGAGCAATGCTTGTATTTTAAACTAGTTTCTATTACTAGTTAGTCTGTAGTGTTACCAGTGCAGTGAAAGTGAAAACAGCAGCGTTTTAGCGAACTGCATAATATAATGTTATGCAGAAGAGGTGAGGAATAAGCTTAATCCTGGTGACATATTCATACACATGAAAATGGGTTATTTTTATAGATTATAAGCACCATCACAGTAGAATTACAGCAAGTTAGAAGTGCACTTTGTTTTTTGCAGTAGTTCCAACATACTTGAAAATAAAACCTTCTTCCCTGAAATAACATAGCTTTTCTTTTTAAGGTAAATCTTTCAGGCTGTTTGTGAGTTAAAGGAGAGATGCAGTTTGTGTCATGGTAGAAGCAAGAATATTTGGAAAGTAAGCGTTACAGCAGTCTGATGTAGCTTGCTAGAGATGAATTGGTTTTTAACATTTTTTAGAAACGTCTTTCCTCAATTTTTTGTGAACTGACGTAACTTGAGATTTGGCAAGTCTTGGATAATAGGTAAAAATTAATAATCATGAGTCTACGCTAATTTGTTAATCAAGAACAATCTCTCATTTGCTTTACCAGACTGGAGTTCTCCGGACCAATTGTGTGGACTGTTTAGATCGCACTAACACAGCCCAGTTTATGGTGGGAAAATGTGCTTTGGCTTACCAACTGTATTCACTGGGATTGATTGATAAACCAAATTTACAATTTGATACGGATGCTGTTAGGTAAGATATATTAATAAAGTGTGCCGTGGCTTTATTTTTTAATTTTGTGTCAAGAGATTTAGGAAAATCATGTCTATGTGGAAGAAAAGAGCGATTCTTCCTATTGGAATGATTTAATAATGTTTATTCTTCCAAGCTAAAAAAAAATCTTACATACTTGAAATCTTCTTGAGCAAATCCAGTCACTGAAAATTTGCTCTTCTGCAAAAGTGCATTAATCAGGCTTCTTACAATATAACTGCTTGACTTAATTGCATTTATATGCCTAAGCTTAAAGCTAGGAGTTTTCTTTTTAAATAAATGTAACAAAACCCCCATCCCAGTCTTTTACACTTACTTCACTTGCATGAGGCAGAATGTTGACAAAAACTGAAATAAGACATACTTTTATGGAGAATGCCAAACTGAAATTTGTATAGGATTGCTATTATTTCCTACTTCTTCTTTGGAAAAATTTAGTGCTGCTTGATTTACTGAAGAAAAAATTTTATCAAAGTTGTTCTCTCTGATCAAGTACCAGTGATACTGTCTCAAGCATCCTCAAACCGTTTAAGAAAATCCAGCATTTAAATTGAAATGCTTTGGGGCTCAAGGGGAACTAAGCTACTTAACTTGCAAATATGCTTCAGAAATTGATGTGAGTCTTTGGGGTAATGTATTTTTATTTCTTGAAGCTGCTGTTGTGACTGTGAAACTTAAGGCTTCATTGCTGGTTTTGACTAGTGGTTTGATAGTTTCAGAACGTGGAGACGTAATTTGTATGTCAGGAAAGACAGAGTATTCAGTCTCCCCTCCCCTTTATTCGAGACATACCTTGAGCTTGTCTTGCTTCTGTTGGTGCCAGGAGCTGGCGTGTACCGCAGAAACAGCCTCACGTGCAGCATGTAGCTCGCTGTGTGAGCAGTGGCTCCTGGCCTCTGCCTGATGGCCAGGGAGAGCACCCACCGGCTGGCTTCCTTGGGGTGCCAGCTCTGCCTCTCATCCACCATGTCCCAGCTGCTGGGTGCTGCATGTTTACCTCCGGGAACCCTCAACTGCTGCTGCACATACCAGTTGCTTGTGCAGCCTCCTGGGGGCTCGGCAGTTGGGACTCTTGGGTTCTAACTAGAGGGGATCAGGAGGTGGACAGGCCTCATATCCAATTAGTGGTGTCCTCTACAGCTGCCACTTCACTTCAGCACCTCAGGCTGCCTTTTACTATCTTTCCTTAAGCTTCACTACCTCTCTCTTCCCTCCCCTCTTGCGGGAGCCCAGATTTCCTCTGTTGCTTCCTGCTGCTGTGGTCCCATCTTTTGTGTCTATTTTCTCTTCCTCCCATTTCCTTTCTATGCGCCAACCACACAGATTTCCATCTCAGCATCTTGTCAAGATTATAGTAGTTGCTTTGTCTCTGATTTCCCTGATACCTCATTTTTCATTATCTTTCTGCAATGTAGCTATTAGCCTGGCGTAAAAGGTTACTTTTATCTAGTCGCATTTGACTTATTTCCTGCTTCTCTGTTGCACTAGATGTGTGCTTGTCTGAAACAGATTTTTTCATCTGTCAAGACTTGTTTCTGAATTACTGTATTCAGAATAATTAAAAAAAATCCTGATTGATAATGCAACAGACTCTGAAGACAGGCATGTACTATACTGTCTCTCCGTTGTGCAGTCTTCCACTTTGACCTCCTGCATTCTTGTTCCCTGCGTTGTCTCCCATCGAGTATCTGCTTCCTGCGTACTCTGCCTCTTCATTGGCACTCTTGTAATGGACCAGGGAGTAATCTGTGGCAGTCTCTCTTCCTTAATTTAGCTAGTATTAGTGAAGAAACAACTATTTTTCTTCACATTCTTTGGCTGTCCTTAGAATTCTGATTTTTCTCATATGGTCTCACTGGCAACAATCAGAAATCTAGTTTGTTAGAATTACTGGAAGTCAGCATTTTATTTCAGTTGGCCATCCTGAAGGATAAAGATAAAATCCTGGTTTTGTGTCTAGCAAGATTACTCTTCTTAATGACTTAAGGACTTGGGTTGCACAGGACCATTTCCACAAGCTAGAGTTCTTAGTGTTTCCTTCAGTGTAATGGCTGTCCTATCTAGGAAATTTTCTGGACAAAGTGTACCTTAGCAGCTTACTTCATCATGGGTAGTTAACTTTTCTCTCTACAGAGGACTAGTCTCTTGACTGCAGGCTTAATATTCCAAGGCTGTGGAGGGGTGAATTAATTTTACAAGTCCTTTCCAAATCAAGTGGATCAAAGTCCTTAATGCATTTAAAGTTGTCTGTTTTCTGAGAACCTTTCTTGCAGTGTCATTGGAACTTTGTTCATTAACCCCCCCATCGCTATCTGGGAAATTTTTGAGAAGTATCATCCTTTTATCTGCCAGTTTTTGCTTTCAACCAGTTTTTTCGTTGACCATTCCTG
>NW_010395465.1:3513-6985 GCF_000710305.1 Buceros rhinoceros silvestris | reverse complement strand
TCCTGCTGTTTTTCAACTTGTATTAAAAAAAAAAAACCCAAACAAACCTCACACAGAAAGCAAACAAATGAACCCACCAAACCCAAAGGAACAAACACGAGATGATCATACATGGTACCAGAGCTCTGAGCAATTTGCATGGAGGCAAGAGGTTTTGGATTGTTTCTTTTGTTGACGGTTTTGTGTTGGGTTTTTTTTTAAGCTAATAAGCAGATGTTTCCTCCTAATTGATTTTTTTTTTTTTTTTTCCTTGTACTTGACCTTGGGCAGATTTGCAGAAGCAGCTATTTTGCTTTTACAGAAATTTATTTGCTTCTTAGATAAGTGTTCTTCATCCAGAAGCTTTAGAAGAGGATTTCAGTCAGATGGTTGCTGGGTTACTTATGCAGAAACTTTCTGAAGGAAAAGCTTTTGTTATCTTGGGTGTTTTTGTTTGGCTGCGTTTTATTTTGTTGTTTTATTTTATTTGTTTCTATCCTCCTTTCCACTTCAAAGCACTTGTTTCTTCACAGTGTATCGCATGAAGATGCCCGAGTTACTGTGTCTTGCTATACTGGTGTGCAGTATGTTTCCACAGGTTTGGTGGCTGGGTTTTGGGGGGGATTTGTTCTGTTTTGGTTTTTTAAGCCCCTTAAACTTTCAGCTGTTTTTAGCAACATATTATCCTTGTCATTGTCTTGCTCAAGCAAGGCCATCATCTCCATTTCTGAGAAGCAATTTTCAATCTTATCTCCAGACTGAGTGATGTCATGTTTTTGTCATTGATGGGGAGCTTCTTCATAATTTTTTTGCTATTTGGACTGCGCTCATTTTGGAATCTACTGTCAACTTCTTGATGCTGGAGGGCTGCATTGCTTTTAGCCATCTCCTTGTTCATCCTAGCAGCAAACTTTCTACCTTCTTCTTACGTGAACTTCATTCCCAGTGGACTTGACAGAAAACAAAGCCTTGAAATATTGACATGTTCCATCCCGTTTAGTGTATTTAAAATACCTCAGTTTGTGAAAGTATTTGGTTTGTTTTCTCCCCGTGGACTAGTAGGACATGTTAATCCCCCTGAATCTACAGGAATTCATATTCTGTAGTGTGGATTCATACTGATGTATTATAAATTAGGGAAAATCTTAGTAATTATTGTATCTGAATAAAATTTCCGCATCTTTATCGGAATAAAGAATAGAGATGTAGCTTTAAATTTCAGTGTTTATAAGTTATTAACATGTTTTAATGATACATTTTTTTTTGTAAACTGGCAGAAGTACTTAGGAGAAGAAAATGGTTTGCTTGTTAAACAGAAAGACTTTATTATTACCAGACTATTATTTTTTCTCTTAAACTCTTTTCAGCAGTTTGATAGATGACACATTTCGCTCTTCCTTCAGATTATTTGAAGAATTATACGAAGATCATGGAGACACGCTTTCTCTGCAGTACGGAGGTTCTCAGCTTGTCCACAGGGTGAAAACCTATCGAAAGATAGCTCCATGGACTCAGCATTCCAAAGATATCATGCAAACACTCTCAAGATATTATAGTAACGCTTTCTCAGGTAAATTTAAGTGCTTTCTTTTAAGGCATCATTTATAAAGCATCTGATGCGTGATGTTTCAGTAGTACATAGTATGATCTTATGACAGAGATCCTGTATGCTGTAATTTCCAAATAATTCTGTAAAATCTGATGTTATCAAGTGGGCATTCGGATTTGATGAAATATTTATGTCCTATGCAAATGCATGTTTTAGCACACAGCCTTATTTTATATCAGTTAATGAACTGATGTAAGAAACAGTTAGAAAATATACACATGTAGCCCTGAAACTGCCAGTGACATTTGTAGATCAACAGAGAAGCAGATAATTGTTACAGAGCGGTTAAAATGATGGACAGAATGGCTTCAACAGCTACCTGGAAAGTGGTAAATCTGAATCTAAACACAAGCAGAGGGCTTCAAGTGCAGTATTGTGATGTTTCTGGGGACTTCAAACTAAAAGTGAATTCTGCACAGAATTGTTTTGTATTAATATAATGTCTGCCAAATCTGTGGTAAGAATGACAAAACTAAATTTAAAAAGCAAGTTCCACCAAATAAAGAAGCTCTTTAAGTGAAATAAATTATAAAATATTAGCTTTCAGTCACTGATACTGACTACATTGCTAAGAAAAAACTTTTTTTGAAAAACGCTGAGCCATACCTTATACAAAATAACTAAAAAAAACTTGAAAAAAAAGCCATGAAGAAGATCTAAAAGAATGATCAAAAGCCAGTCTAAGACATTTCAGGATGACAAACTCTGAGTGCCGCAGTGTTCTAGATACTGTGTCAGACCTCTATGCCTCTTTTTCACAAAAGCTGCATAGCCAGTGAAGGAAGCACATTTTTTTTTATCCCCTACTAGACTACAGTTAGTTAGAAACTACATGAACTTTAAAACAGTGAGTTGGACGCTGGCTAGAAATACTTCAGTAATTTCTGGTTCCCGCGGCTGATTATTGCTTTTATTAATGACGATTCTGTGTATGTAACAAAATATGAGAACGCAGCATTTAAAGTAGTTTCCAAATGTAATTCATGTAATTTATGTATCATATTTCCCCCAATTCAATAAGCTCTCCATCCCTCATTTATTTCAGTGACCCATGGCCTCTTGTTGTTTACAGTGGCACTAAGGTATGGCTCCATCCCTTCTTCTGAGCCAAAGGAAGCACACTTACAGTGTCACCTGTACTAAGAAGTACAAGATGGAGCAAGCTGTTATGTGGCTGCCAGCCACATAAGTCGCACAGAATTATCTTGGTTGGAAGAGACCTTTAAGATCAGGAAGTCTGTTAACCCAGCACTGCCAGGTCACCACTAAGCCATGTCCCATGTCTTTTAAACACCTCCAGGGATGGGGACTCCCAACTCCCTGGGCAGCCTGTTCCAATGCTTCACAACCCTCCCTGTAAAGAAATTTTTTCCTGGTATCAAACCTCCCCTGGCATGACTTGAGGATGTTTCCTCTCAACCTGTCACCTGTTACTTGGGAGAAGAGACTGACGTGCACCTTGCTACAGCCTCCTTTCAGGTAGTTGTAGAGAGCGATAAGGTCTCCCTGCAGCCTCCTTTTCTCCAGACTAAACAACCCCAGTTCCCTCAGCCGCTCCTCACAGGATTTGTTCTCTAGACCCTTCACCAGCTTTGTTGCCCTTCTCTGAACATGCTCCAGCCCCTCAACGTCCTTCTTGCAGTGAGGGGCCCAAAACTGGACACAGGACTCAAGGTGTGGCCTCACCAGTGCCCAGTACAGGGGGACAATCACTCCCTGCTCCTGCTGGCCACACTAGTGCTGGTACAGGCCAGGATGCTATCGGCCACCTTGGCCACCTGGGCACTCTGCTGGCTCATGTTCAGCCGGCTGTCCACCAACACCCCCAGGTCCTTTTCCCCTGTGCAGCTTTCCAGCCACTCCTCCCCCAGACTGTAAAATTGC
>NW_010395465.1:0-3338 GCF_000710305.1 Buceros rhinoceros silvestris | reverse complement strand
CCTTGCCCGTCTTCCCAGCCACTCCTCCCCCAGACTGTAACATTGCAGGGGGTTGTTTTGGCCCAAGTGCAGGACCTGGCACTTGGCCTTTGTGAACCTCATACAGTTGTCCTTGGCCTATTGATCCATCCTGTCCAGATCCCTCTGTAGACCCTCCTGACCGTCAAGCAGATCAACACTCCTGCCTAACTTGGTGTATCTGCAAACTGACTGAGGGTGCACTCAATCGCCTCATCCAAATCATTGATAAAGCTGTTAGAGAACAAGCCTCAGTACTGAGTTCTGGGGAGCACCACTGGTGACTGGCTGCCAACTGGATTGAACTCCATTCCTCACACTCTCTGTGTCTGGTCATCCAGCCAGTTTGTTATCCAGCGAAGAGTGCAGTCGTCCAAGCCATGAGCAGCCAGTTTCTCAAGAATGCTGTAGGAAGCAGTGTCAAAGGTAGACAATGTCCGCAGCCCTTCCCTCATCCACTAAGCACATCGGCTTGTCATAGAAAGAGACCAAGCTGGTCAAACAGGACCTGCCTTTCATAACCCCATGCTGACTGGGCCTGATCACCTGGTTGTCCTCTACGTGCCACATGATGGCACTCACAATGGTCTGTTCCATAACCTTCCCCAGCACCAGGGTCAGACTGACAGGCCTGTAGTTCTTCCCTGGATCCTCCTTCCAGCCCTTCAGTCAGTAGAAAAAATGAAGCTTTCATAAAAGTGCTGCACACTCCCCCCACTTTACTTACAGTTTTGGTATCTGATTCCATTTGATCCAAATATTTTTGGTGCTTTATGGATTCTTTGTGTTTGAAGATGGCACTGCTGAAACATGGCATTCAATGCTGTACTTACAGCATTTCTCGTGTAGCATTTCAGTGAAATGCCAAGATTCACTGTCCAATGCGGACTATTCAAGTAGCATCTGCAAGACTGTTAATGTGACATATTGAGAGAGATCACTTTATTATTTAAGTTTTCTCTGAAAACAAAGACAAAGGAAGCATTTTTAAAACAAGATTCTCAGTTACTGTACTGCGTTTACTATTATTTCTATCCATTGTGTATCTTTAAAATACAAATAAAAATCCGAGGGATAGCCAGTTCATGAGCCAGCCTTTTGTTGTATTTCTGATCTGAGAAACCTTTCTTTAATGCCTATGAATTTTATCTACCAGTGGTAAACAGAAAATTGTAGTGATTTTCTTGGAGTTATACAGTACATCAGATTCAGAACAAGATTACAAGTGGCCTGCTAGCAGTGCCTCCTAAATAAATCACTTAGTCACACTTGTTCTGCTCATCTATTGTAAAAAATACGTGTTTCTGAAAATATTTTACTCTTTTAAGAAAATAGTTTCACCTGTTGACCTGAAAGCTCCTAAGGATAATCACTACTAAGTTGTACAGATGAGAAAGACGTGTATTGCCTGAAGATACTAACCCAGTAGATAAGATTTGGACTTGTAAGAACAGTAACTTTGAATGCAGTTTCTCCCTAGTTCATGGTATGTGGCTTAGCTTTTCTGTGATTTTCTATACCTATAAATTTGTGGTATGTTGCCTGTATAATAGAAGAGTGAAGATTAAAAAGTGTTCTTGGGATCGAATTAGTGACTGAAGCTTAGAAGAAAACCAAGCTTTTCTCCTAAAAATAAGGGGACAATTAATTTTAAGTAACTTGAAGAAATCTTACAGGTTTAGGCAAAAATTTTGACCCTTCTTTCATGTTTTTTTTTTAACTTGAGCATTTGAAAAAACTAGAGGATGCAGTGTAGTTTGGGAATTCAACTGCTTGAATAACCCTATTTATAAGTAAATGAGTTGTACCAAAAAAAAAGAACATCATCCAGTTTGGAATTAGGTGTTCCTTCTCTCTGATCAGTTGAGTTGTAGCACTTTTGCTTCATTTGTGATTGCCAGAGACATTAGGAAATAGTATTCCAAATAACATTCTTCTAGCTTTTCTGCCTTTTAGAAAGTAATATGACATTGGACTTCAGTGCTAGAGCTGCAACATGCATAATAAGCTGCTGGAATCTGAAACAATCTATTTATCCCCAAGCAGGACTGGATATAGTAACCTACCTTGTAGCGTTGTATGAAACAAAACTTAATTACTATGACCTTTTAGTCATGGGATGTTACAGTCCCCATTGTGTTGAATCTGTTGTGATTTAGTCATTTGTCATGTAGTGCAGCTATAAACTCAGACTGAGAGCAGTAAATTTCTTCTAGGCCAATTCAATTAAATGGCCCCATTCAGTTCCTGTTTTCTCCAGTGCTCTTAAAGATGTGCCGGTATACACGTACATTGCAGTCTTTCTAGTTGCTTTCGTCTGCGTCCCACAGTGCACCGACACATCCTTATTTATTTATTTTTGAAAAGAGGTATTTTTTTCTATCTAGGTAAGAAAATCAATCTAAAAAGCTCAATATCCTGTTTTCTCTGGCCAGTGTTTCAAAGACAAAAGCTTTCATTATTTTTGTTCAAAATTAAACCATAAAATTGTTCAAGCCTTAAAGTAAGGTGGGGGTGAAGAACGTCACCTTTCAAGCTGAGTATCTGCTTCCCCAGTCAGATATATTTGAAGATTTATGCACAAAAAATCTTTAATGTTATGCTTTTTTACCTGCTTTTAAATTATGAACTGGGAAGTAAGACAGTAGAAAGAGATTTTCTGATAAATGTGCTATATTTCTGTTAAGTTTAAAACAGCTGCACAACTGAAGTAATAAATGCAAAAGAGAGTTGGAGTCCATTGGCAATGTAACATTTAGCAGCAGTCATTTTTTTGCAGTGGAAGGTAAGAATGTGTTAACAAACTGCTGCTACAGACCATTTCAGACAACGAATTGGTTAATTCAGTTGGCATGGCTTTAAATTCAAGCTGTTTTGCACAGAGCAAATTTAATTTGGTTTTATTTCATTTAGTTTTATTTCATTTTGGCATCTGTCATATAGGTCCTGTCGTAGTTTGTTAAATGTATTATCTCGTTTTGCTCTAATTGTTTTACAATTATTTAGTTAACTATTTCAGTACACCTTCTGTTCTTGGTAGGGGAAGCAATGGTTAATGAATAAAGGAGGCTCATCGCCAGCTTTAACTTTCAGAAATAACCACCAATTTTAACCTATTTGCGCATGTTAATTAATTTTGTCTTTAGGGCTCCTCCAGTTCCTATGCTTAAAGCAGAGAGCTTTCTTGGGTTTTGTTCACCACTTTCTTTAAACCACTAAATAAACTTACCAGGAGGAAACAATACATGTTATCGCTTGTCACTTTTCTGTTCTTTTTAATTCTCAGTGTTCTCAACGAGGTTTGTTTGGTTGGGGGGGGG
>NW_010395464.1:1067-1670 GCF_000710305.1 Buceros rhinoceros silvestris | reverse complement strand
GTGCGTGCGGGTGGAAGAAGTAAATTCAGATAAGAAAAGTGCTCCCAGCCCTAAATCCCCTCATTCCCATCGCCCCCGGCCGGGTTCTCCTTCCCCAGGAAAAATCATTTCGGACAAAGCTTAATCTCATTGGGACACGTTTAATTATCAGAAAGAGGGGAACGAATACAGCCGGGGGGCTGCTGGGGGGGGCGACACGTTTGCCCGGCAAATAAACCAGTTTATAATAGACTGGAAGGAGAAGGGAGGCCCCGGGCCCGGCTTAGGGCTGGGGAAATTAAAGAAGACAAATAAATAGCTGGGTGGGGATGCGGGGGGCTGCGGACTCCCGGCTTTGTGCTCGCACGCACGGCCTCCGCAAACGGCCTCTGCCACCACCGGCAATATTTTCAAAGATCTCATTAAAGTGCATTTATCAAAGCCCTAACATGTGCCCTCCGGCTCTGCCATAACCCCGTCAGCCCCCGGGGAGGAGCGGGGAGGGGGGAAAAAATCCCAATTTCTCTGACAATTCGCCACCTCTGGAGGTTGGCTGGGGGGCAGCCTCGATCGACAGATTCGTACGGAATATCGGTGGATTGGAAGGATTTCTCCGTCTTTGAA
>NW_010395464.1:644-891 GCF_000710305.1 Buceros rhinoceros silvestris | reverse complement strand
GGAGAGAGAGTAATCGTGAGAATGGGAAAGCTCATTTAGATTCCTGTGTCCTGGAGAAGAATTAATTGTCTGCGGGAGGAAGGCAGGCCGGCAGGCGCCGGGGTTTTGGGGGTGCCAGGGGCTTTCTGGGAGCCTCGAGAGCGAAGGCTGCTCCCTGTCAGCGTGCGGGGCAATCTTCCCCCTCTTCTCTCTTTTTTATTTTCTTTTCTCTTTACCACCTTTTTTCTTCTTTCCTTCCTTCCTTCCC
>NW_010395464.1:0-445 GCF_000710305.1 Buceros rhinoceros silvestris | reverse complement strand
CCCCCTGGTTTCTTCCCCCTTCCCCACCCCCCTTTTTTCTTCCCCCCAAAACATTCTTAACGCCTTTGTTAATGCCATTTTTCCAGCCGTGAAAAGAGACGGGAATCTCACCCCGCAGAAACTCCGAGCCCCGCACGTCACAATTAAGTTCTTGAAAGCGATGGAGGGTTCAGAGGACCCTGGATTCCCCTGATTTCAGGAAATACGATTTTTTTTTTAATCCTCCTCCCGCCCCCCGCTCAGGCCCCGGCCCGGGATGCCGGTGTGCGAGATGACCCGGTGCCGCTCGGGGGTTCCCGGGCCCCGCTCGCCTTCCCACGGCCTCCGAGCCCGAGCCGAGCCAGCAGCGTCTCTGCGGAGCTGCCGCTTTAAGCGCTGGAAAAACGCAATTTAAACCCTTCCGTGCGGGTGTATTTAGAAGCGATAGTTTTATATCGATTTCTTT
>NW_010395463.1:499-1136 GCF_000710305.1 Buceros rhinoceros silvestris | reverse complement strand
GCACCAGAGCAGCGGCCACAGGCAATAGCCGTGGCGCGAGGGCAGATGCCCCAGGGCCTGCCCCCAGCTTTATAAGCGGGCGGCAAAAGCAGCAGCACTGCCCATTTCCAGTAGTGTACCTGCACAAAGGTGTCCAGGAGGGGTGGAGCGCAATGCCACCAAAATGTCCTGCAGATCCACGTGGAGCTGCTGGACGATCTCTGCAGGTCGATGGCCGTCCCTGAAGGGAGAGGGGAGAGCAGCTGAGTGGAGCAAGAGGCTCCAGGCTCGGAGGATGTGGCAGGCTGTTTCTGAGGCTGCCTGCCAGCCCTGCTTGCAGCCTTGCACCCTTGGAGGTGCCCCTGGAAAGGGAGGGGATCCCTGTGCCCAGCGTTTCTCTCCTGAACACACACGGAGAAGCTCTGCGGGTGCCGGGAGATAGCCAGCGCCCCTGGGAAGACCCAAGCCAAGGTCCCATGGCGTGGACAGCAGAGGACGGATGCCCTGGCCACTCGTTTATGTTCCCCACTTGAGCTCTGTGGCGTGGGAGAGGGCAGAAATGCTGTGAGGGGCTCGCCGGAGGCACCGGCACAGGGTCTGACGGCAGGGCTGGGGGGAGCCCAAGCCGTGCCCGGCCACAGCCCTGCTCTTGGGCCCT
>NW_010395463.1:0-404 GCF_000710305.1 Buceros rhinoceros silvestris | reverse complement strand
ACCAGCCCTGCTCTCGGGCCCTGTGGGGTCGTCCCATGTCCCCACGCCTTGGAGAGCAGAGGCTTTGGGGAGTGCTAGGCAGGAGCCCAGTGCGGTGGCTGTCCTGCCTGCCTGCACCTGTGCCTACCTGCTCTGTTCAGAGCCCAGCTGGACATGCCTGTGGTTGCAGACATTTCTTCTCGAATTTGCTGAGCGTCCTGGAAAAGACACAAACAAACAGGGGAAACCACCCCGTCAGACCAAGGCAGGTCGAGCAGAGAAGCTCGGTCGGGAGCCCCTGGGAAGGAATGTGGGCATGGGCTGAGCAGGAAAAGCCCACCCAGTGGCCCGGGAAGGGCTTTGTGTGGGGCCCTGCTCATCCCATCCCTTTGCCAAAGTGGGGTAGCATCACCTTCTTCATCACA
>NW_010395462.1:1458-1882 GCF_000710305.1 Buceros rhinoceros silvestris | reverse complement strand
GATTTGCTCTTTTTGCCCTGTTTTCCCTCTCTGTCATTTCAGGTTGCCCAAAGCAGCATCGAAGGAGGACAAAATCAGCGCGGCCTGATTAACGCCCAGGCACAAATGAGCACGAAACATCACCAGGGAGAGAGCAGGCAGAGAAATTCCCCCCACCCCGAGGAAGTAAATCCTGCCAGTGGGCATCGCCTGACACCACCATGGCCTTGCTGGGCACCGGCTGCTCGGAGCGCAGCTTGATTTGTATTTATTTGATTTTTTTTAATATTATTTTTTTGGTGAGGACTCAATTAAATCTCTCGGGCAGCCTGCACCGTCTCCCCGGCTGGAAAGCCTCATGATTGGGCTGATTGCTGGGGGTTTATCAGCAGAGCCCAGTGCTGCTGCCGCCGTGCCAGGCTCTCCCCTGGGGTTTGCCAGCAAA
>NW_010395462.1:1114-1331 GCF_000710305.1 Buceros rhinoceros silvestris | reverse complement strand
GCTCTCGCCTGGGTTTTGCCAGCAAAGGGGAGGGGAGGGAGAAAGATAAAAGACTTCAGAATTGGGGAGAAAACGGTTGTTTTGCCGCTTTGATTCGTGTGGCATGTGCTTGTCATGGCAGGGTTCTGGGAGGTGCTGGTGGGGACACCGGGGGTCCGTGGTGCCCAGGGGAGCTGTGGGGTGAGCGAGGCTGCAGGCACCCGGCTCTGCCCGCTCG
>NW_010395462.1:635-929 GCF_000710305.1 Buceros rhinoceros silvestris | reverse complement strand
GTAAGCAGCTCTGCCGGGAGGAGGGTTCTGGCCTCTCGTTGCTCTAACGAAGCTGGAGCAGGCAACGGTGCTGGGAGCCCAGGGGTGCTGCAGAATGGTGGGATGAAGGATGCTCCGTGTCCTGGGCGCTGGTGAAGAGGTCGGGGGCCGATCCCAGGGAGCCAGCGCTTTGCCAGGGGGACCGTGGTGGCGATGAGCTCATTGTGTTGCTGCCAGGGTGCGACATGAAGGAGCTTTGCTGCCATTTTGACTTTTTCCAACCCCTGGAAACAAGGCAGGGACGCCAACACCTGT
>NW_010395462.1:0-406 GCF_000710305.1 Buceros rhinoceros silvestris | reverse complement strand
CCAGGGGGGCCTGCCTTCGCCCCACGGGGCTGCCTGGAGCTGCCGGGGAGGTTCGGACACCCCCTTCTCCTTCAAATTAATGGCTGTGCCGGGAAGAAAATTGAAGCCATTATTCTTAGCTCGCATCCTTTATACCCACCAACTTCAACCACTTGACATGCTAATCACAAGCTAACGAGGAAGGGAGGCGATTTCCCACGTCAGACCTGCAATCCGGTGCATCTGGCAGCCGGGGTGGGGAGCACCTTGTGCTGGGGGGTGGCACTGGCACCCCTGCCCCAATGCCAGCACCCCGACACCATCGCCCTGCCACCATGCTGACCCTTCCCAGCGGCGGCGCCGCGGCAAAAAGCCCCTTCAGCCCTGGCGAAGCCCCCTCATGGCTGGTGTCACCTCACGCCATCCT
>NW_010395461.1:0-386 GCF_000710305.1 Buceros rhinoceros silvestris | reverse complement strand
ACCAGTGCCACCCCCTGACACCCAGTGCCACCCCCTGACACCCAGCGCCATCCTCTGACACCCAGCATCACCCAGTGTCACCCAGCGTCACCCCTGACACCCAGCGTCACCCTGTCACATCCTGACACCCAGCAACACCCAGTGTCACCTCATCAGCCCCTGACACCATGTCACCCCCTGACACCCAGTGCCACCCTGTGTCACCTCCTGACACCGTGTCACCCACTGACATCCAGTGTCACCCTCTGACCCCCAGAGCCACCCAGTGTCACTCCCTGACACCGTGTCACCCAATGACACACACTGTCACACACTGACACCCAGTGTCATCCCTTGACACCCAGTGCCACCCGGTGTCACCCCGTCAACCACCAACACCTGCTGAT
>NW_010395460.1:1227-5182 GCF_000710305.1 Buceros rhinoceros silvestris | reverse complement strand
GGGCGCTCTCGGAGGTGCTGGCGGGGGAAGAGCTGGTGCTTTCCCTGCCGCCGGAGGAAGTTGTGGCTCTGCCTGCTGAGGGTGAGAGTCAGAGAAGCGCATTTTTAAATGTATTTACTTATTAGATTCCATCTCTCTGGCTCCCCGCCTTGCTTTGCTGTATTTGTTTACATCTCCTTATGGTACATTTCTGTACAATCAGCATATGAATCATTTCTGATGGCAGAAGCTGTCAGGAGAAGGTAGAGGGGAGGACGACAAAAAAAATCCTGACCCAATTCCGAAGCCTTTCCAGTCACTATGTTAGATGGAACAGATGCTTTCGGTATTTGCAAGCTCTTTTGGTACAAAGCTGTCGCTTTTAGCTGCTTCTGATAGTGAAATTACCCAACAGGGCTACCCTCTAAAAATTAAAAGACAGAGGGAGACTAGCTCGAAATTTTCTTTCAGAGCCATTTAGGGTTGTTACTGGGAGATGTAATCTCCAAGAAGATTAATGTAACTGCAATCTCCCAGCAGCACAATTATAGGTATAAGCCAGTAGCCTGGGCACCCAAGTTCCAGCCCTGGAAGTGATCAGTGAAACCAGAATTATGATTTGTGTGGTTTGTTGTTGTGTCTGTCTTTTATTTTTTTTTAAAAAAGGTTTGGGAGGCTTTGGAGGGTGCCCATTCAAATTAAGATTATGGAGAGAATGAAAAGAATTTTTGTAATTGAGTGGAAGGAGGTGATACGCTCATATTGGTTTAATCTGGTGTCAGGAAATGTTGTCTACTCTGTTCATCTTGGCTTCTCCAGAGAGAAATCAAAGCACATCTGTTCTCCTCCACAATTTTGCATCCTTACTGACAGTCTGCTGTTTATGAATGTTACAGTTGTGTTTAACTCAGACCGAGTATTACCTTCCCTGTGCTAATGGTGTACCAGAATTCTAAATTCAAATTTTGTAGTAGCAATAAGGAAGGGTCTGATGAGTGGCTTAGTGCTCAACCAGGTTACAAAAAGCAGTATTTCAGCACCAGGCTTTGAAATCTGTGAGCTCAGCTCTGACTTGTACTGTCCCCGTAGTTCCGAGGAAAGTGAAGATGTCTCCACGAACAGTTTTTAAGCCTTATGTCCCCAGAGTGTTAGAGATATAAACAAATCCATGCCAGGGCTGGCACTCACAGAAACCTCTCTGGTTTTGAACTCCATCCTTACCTGAACAGCATCTTCATTTTACCTGCTCTGCTGTTTGCATTCCAGTGTCGAGACACTTCTGAAAGCTGTGAACTCAGCAAAATGTCATTGCGGTGTTGAACAATGCCACTTACAGAAAAGAGACGGATACAAATCTAGTTTTCATCTTTTCACTGGGTACATTGGACTGGTGCTTATAAAGAAACACCAATATCTTTCTTCTAGAGCATAATATTATTTATTCCCATTTTTGTCTATATTCATCTCTCACTGGCTTTGCTTGAAGTAACTATGAGAGAACGACCGTCTGGTGGAGATTTTAGGGTTGGCTTTTAGGAGTGGGCTGTAGCAGGGCTGTACAAGAAGGGGTACTATAATGTAGGATACACAAGGAGCTGGTTACAGGAAGAGATAGGTGAAGATTTTTTGTAGTGATAGCAAAATCCTGGAATGAATAAAGGCCCACAGATAAGAACTGTGGAAATTTTGTCATGGAACAGAATAACAGAAATTTCATTTCTGGAAGTGAAGAAAGAAGTGCTAAGCATTGCATAAAAATGTGAGTGATGTTTTGAGACAAGCAAGGACTTAAACCTTCAGGAGCCCAAGTTGCAGCCTGAGCTGAAGCGGGGTTGTAGGCTCAGAAGTGTCCAGGATCGCAGTATAAGGCTGCAGGTGCTGTAACACCAGTCTGCTCTACATTGTAATTAGAAGAGAGCAACAGCTCAGCAGCCAATTTATTTAATAAAAGAACTTCTCTCCAGCCCACTCAGCCCACTGTGAAACAGTTAAAATAGTTATTTTTGCAGTACATAGGAGGAAAGGAGCGCGGTGATGCATATCTGCAGCAGGGGAGCACTGTGGTCCAGCAGCACCAGCATATCTTGTCCCAACTCTACAGATGTGGAACATCATCATGCTGTTGTTCCACGGTAGTGCAGTGATGTGATCGCAGATGCAAATGCTACAGTGGTACAATCAGATACGCAGAAAAGATTGCAGGGATGACTTCATGGAGGATGTCATTATTGCAGCAAAGGCAAAAAGGAGCAGCCCAGGACTATGGGATTGTGTCTGAGGGAGACAGATTTGTAGCTGTGCAGAAAAAAAGACAGAGCGAAGGCAGAAGTGCTGTGTTTATATAACCAGCACAGCAATGTAGTGCACTGTGGGTGTGTACTCCAGGAGAATGCTAAGACACTGCCAGGATACAGGATGCAGTGATATTTTATTAATTAGGCTTATGCTATATTGGTGCAGTGGTGTTCTACTGTAACAAAGCCTTTTACCATTTTGTAATTGAGTGGTACACGAATTAACAAATGTAGGGTACTGTAGTGCTGTATTAGTATACGCCAGGATGTCATCTGAGTCTAATGACATGTTTGCACACTGGGTCGGCGAGGCAGCTGCAGAAAAGCACTCTGCTGTGGAGTTTATACTGGGTTAGCGTGCAGTGCCACACAGCACCGAGAGCCTGGAGAGTGCAGCACTGACAATGCGGTGGTGTGGTAACACAATCCTGTGGCAGAACAGAGATGAGATACTGGTGCCATGCGGTAGGGAGACTGGCAGTGCACGGGTGTGATAACTGTGTGGTGTTGGAGCCTGACAGAAGACTTTAGCAGTCTAATGATGTAGTAATACAATATTCCAGACAGGAGCTGTTCTATAGAGCAGCGATTACTTCTGGTGTGATATTAGCAATGGGCTGCGCTGCTCTGACAGCACCATCCCCGTGGTGCGAGGCGGCGAGTGAGGTGTCGCCAGCATCCCGCAGTTTTGGAAGCCCGGCTGTGCGTTAGCACGAGGGCAATGCCACAGGCTTACCAGGTGACAGAAGTGCAGTGTAAGGTCTGTTTACACGATGCATGTGTCAGCGGGACAGCAGGGTTTTATACAGTGGCCCTGCAGCAGCGTTAGCTCAGTGCAGTGAGAGGGCAGTGCAGTGACTTGCGGGTGTAGTTGGCAAGGGATACATGTGTGATAATGCAGGGAAGTGGGGAGAGCGGAGAGCGTGGGGAGGACATTTCATGTAATTTTGGCCTGGTAGCAGGATGGTGTTGGGAGTGGCTGAGTGCTAAAGGAATGTTGTGGAGCAAAAAGGAGCATGCAGAGCAGGACGGTGTGATGGGCCTATAGCATGGCTACAGGACACAGGTCAGCAACAGTGCAGTATCAAGCAGTCGCACGTCCCTAAGAGCAGAGGAGCAGTGATCCCTTCTGCAGCTGGGATGGTGGTGAGGTGGCAGCCAGGCAGCAGGACAGTTTGTTAATGTGACAACAGCAGCACAGAGACTGGGACAGCAGTGCGGTGGCAGCAGGGACAACAATACAACAGTTCTGTGGCAGCAGGATTCCTGGGGCAGTGGTGATGTGGCAGCAGCGCCTACGGTGTGGTGGCACTTTGGCAGCAGGCTCACGGCACAGTGCTGTACAGGTACTACAGCACAGAAACCTGCTGGTTCTCATTGCTTCATTCCTCCTGAGCCACAGTGTTGGCCTTTAAATTGGTACCTTTAAGAAGAGATTTTTCTGGGCCTTCGCTATGCAACATTAATTTGCAAGTGATCCTGCCATGTGAGACCTGACCAGTTTTCAGAGCCGTTTAGCTTTCACACCCTGCCTGCCTGTTAAATTTTTCAGTGAAGTGATTCCCCAACAGTTTTCTGTCAATTGCCTCTGGTAGCATGGGGCTCAGAGGGGTCAAACAATGCCCTAGGGAATCATTAAATATTTACAGGCTTCTGCTGTTAGCACTGTGGCCAAAGGGGCT
>NW_010395460.1:475-1049 GCF_000710305.1 Buceros rhinoceros silvestris | reverse complement strand
TTCCTGCTTTAATGTCAGGGTCCACATTACCATTAAAATGAGGGAGGAATCTATCTGCATTTCCTGTATCATTTTCCTTTTCTTGTCCTGCTCCATCTTCCTTTACTCATGGGCTTTAGTTCTTTTTAACAGGTCTTAATGGACCTTAGAGCAAATGGGGGTGGCTGAAGCGGCTGCCTATGTGGGAAGCAGGTGTCAAGAACATTCTTCTCTAAAGCAGGTGGGGGTAGGGGAAAAGTGCCTTGTCCAGCCTCTTGCAATTCTGGTCTCCTTGTCGGCAGCATATTGTTCCCTCCAGTGGCTTCAGCTGATTCTAACGGGAGTTTTGCCCCAGAGAAGTGGAAAGCCGGGAAGCCCCAGCCAGCCCAGCTGAGGAAGAGTGGTTAATGGCTCAGAAACTGAAGTTTTTGGTTGCCCCCTGTATTAGCAAGGGAGGCTGCAGCACGCTGGGCGGTGCTGGAGCAGTGACGCCAGCGGTGGAGACTTTTTGGTATCGCGCTGTGCGATGGCAGAGGTGAAGGTGTGGTTGTGCTGTGTTGTACCGTGCTGTAAGGCAAGGGAAGCAGCGGCGGGC
>NW_010395460.1:0-229 GCF_000710305.1 Buceros rhinoceros silvestris | reverse complement strand
TCAAAATGACCAACCGCCAGGAGGGTTCTGATCCCATTTTGCAGTCTCATCCCGCTGGTCCGTGGGTGCACAGTTAGACAAAACCCCACAAGAAACACCGCATCCTCCCCTGACTTTCCTCCTCTTTTTACGGCGCCTCTGAAGGCTCGTTCTGGCCCCAAAAGGGTCGTCAAAGGACGCGGAGGGGGAAGGATGGCCCTAGGACCACAACGGACACTCCCGCAGCCGG
>NW_010395459.1:565-931 GCF_000710305.1 Buceros rhinoceros silvestris | reverse complement strand
GTGCTGCCCGTGCAGCTGGGGACGGGAGGGCCACCAGTGAGCAGATGTCCCATTCGGGGCTCAACTGCTGGCACCAGGACAGCAGCTCCTGCTGTAGTGGGACAGTTGGGTCGTCGCAGGAATCCCTTTGTGGGGAGAAAAACCATCCCGATAGCAGCAGGGCGGCCCGTCCTTGAGGGGGGCTGGTCCCCCCAGTGCTCACCCCCGGTGGGGAAGCCTGGAGCCCAGGCCTGACCGTGCTGGAGACATCGTGGTGAAGACGTTGTGATGGAGCATTGGAGAGGAAACCACGTGAGGACCCTCCCTGACCAGCGCCCAGGCAGCAGATTGCCCTTCCAGGCTGTGTCTGCTGGATCGGCTGGAGCT
>NW_010395459.1:0-383 GCF_000710305.1 Buceros rhinoceros silvestris | reverse complement strand
AGCCTGGGGACAGAGGAGATGGGCTGAGCAACGACCCATCCCCTGCCAAGGCACATCCACCGTCAGGCGTGGGAAGAGCCGCTCTTTTCCGTGGAAGCCTGCCCTCTCGCTCCGCACAGCGCGGTTTCTGGCTCTCGTTTCTTTTGGCAGCAAATCCCCGTTCTCAGCCCCCCTCCCCTCCCCTCGGCCGCCTCCGGTTGTGCAGCGTCTCCTCTCCGTCACTTCTCCCCTTCTTCTCCCGCTCGCTCTGCGGAGCCGCATGACACTCCGGGGAGACGCCGCTGCGAGAACCATCATCTGGAGGAAGAGGAGGATTGCCCAGGCTGTGCCGGCCGGTGGGACGCGGGGAAGGTAAACGTCAGCCCTCTGCTCCGTCGGGGAAG
>NW_010395458.1:17628-56622 GCF_000710305.1 Buceros rhinoceros silvestris | reverse complement strand
GGGGGTTGCTGTCCGATGCTCAGGTGTGGGGTGCCCAAAGCTATACGCTCCGCTGCAGTCATCAGGGCTCAAGCACTGTACACTACTTTACAATGTGATCTCAAAAGTTTCCATTTTTCTTTCCCTGATACTAGCACCATTTATCTATCTCTCTGTAATTAAGGCTTTACTACGGTGAAGTTGTTTCTAAACTCAACCAAAACCGTAAAACCAGTTTCTGCAGCTTCTTATAGCATGTTTCTCAAAGCAAAAATAAAATAACTAGCTTTAAAAAAACCCCAAAATTATAATTAGCATGCACGTATTTTGACTGCAGTCAGTAGTAAAAAATACAACTTACTGTAAAGTCAACTACAATTAAACGTATTCATGGCATTCAACATATTAAAATGTGATGACAAATCTAAGATAAGTGATAAGTCCCCACATGGCCTCAATGTTCAAATGCTGCCTCTCTGAAAATATCACACTGACATAGAAGCCCACTTCTGGGACACTGATAATATTTTCTATTAATAACTAATGGAATACAGCGACTTACTGCAATATTTTTATAAAATGCTCATCCTGCTTTGAAACTAAATTCAAAACTACACCATGAATGAGCAACTTGAGATGCTCCCTGAAGGGCTGTAGTGGTGTGGGTGACACATTTCTTGTTTCCCCAGAGGTGAAATATGTCACATCCTCAGTACTTCCAATCTCACCCATCTACAAAGCCACTGACTATTCCCAGAGCAAAATATCTCATATTCACACATGCTTTTTATGTGCTATGGGATTAACAAAAGCAAAGCAAACACAACCCATTTTTCAAGCAGACATAAATCAAAACCGAAAAGTAGAAGAAATGTATACAAATAAGTTCATCTGAAAGCACTAATATAGACAGCTCTAACGCTGGCCTTGCGGGGTGTCTGTCCAGACGAAACCCCAGCGAAGCCAGCAGGCAGTCTGGCTTTCACTGACTTGCAGGCAGCAGGCCCATCCACTTTAACGAGGCCACCATTTCACCACAGATTTCGTGGGGAAAAATCGCAGTCATGTTCTTGCAGGACAGGGCAGGGCGCGCTGCTTCGCGACCGAAAGGGGCACGCCACAGCCACCCAGCACGTCACCGAGATACACAAGCCAAGTTTTGGTGGAACGGGAATCCAGCGCAATGCAGTGCTGTATCTCACACCGAAGGCTTTTTTTTTTGCTTTGGTCATTATTAGGATCTATTATTACAAGTGTTTATTAAAATTATACATAATTGTAATTGATACTGTGTTCTTACATCCTCCTCTATGTGAGAAGTAATGAATGGCCTCAACTAACCATAGAAACAAACTTGTAGGTGAATGCAGGCTTGTTCACACTGTGATTTATTACGGGGAAATTTGTATCATCCTATGAACCATTTAAAGAAAAAAAGGCAGGGCGACATTTTCTAAGTTTTTTACCAAAATTAATGTCAGTAGTTTGGGTTTTGATTTTGGTTGAAAGACAAGTCAGAAAGGGATCCAATAGGTTCAAATGTAGAGAGCTTTACTTTATTTACCTAAATTTTCAGAAGTAATCATTTAAGTATGCACATTTTCCAGCAGTTCACAGGTACTCCAGACCTGGCAAAGCAGCAGCATAGGTGCAGCTCACTCAGCCATATGCTGCTTTCCTTAAGTAACCCATTATACAAAAAAATAAATATCTTGTGACAGATTGTTTTGACAGCTAAAAAAGATTTAAATTTTTTGAATGCATTTGACTGAAAGGCAAAAATGTTAGATACATGTTAATTCAGCAGATGTCTAGTTTTGCATCATCGGCCTGAAACAGGCAATTTCTAGCAGGTCTCCTTGCTGTACCACAACACAAAACCCTATGAATTCCATACGGATATGCCTTTCACGAACTTCAAATGAGCCATTCTCATTCAAAGGGAAGTAAAATCGTTGTGAAAAGATGGTACCACCTGGTTGTACTTCTGGTTGAGCTAGTAAACACATTCAGGGATAATAAAACTGATACACTATCATTTACACTACAGCTTGGAATAAAAGAACATTATTCGAGACTATATGTTAAAGCATTAACTTACACGACAGAAATAGATGCTCTCCTGAAACCCATACAGATTCTTGCAAATCTATGTATCACACGGCCAAAGCTGGACCTAAGAGGTTTTTTTTATTATTTTCCTTTGCATGTCTTAAATAAGTGTCTTTATATGTCAAGTATATTGTCCTAGTCCCTATGTATTTCTGCAAGAGTCTAATTCTGGCTTTGTATTGGTTGCAGAAGAACTGAAATAATTATAACGTGACTAAAGCTGTTATTACTAGCACAGTTACCTACAATCTTGGGAAGCTTTGGGTTTCAATCAGCAGCAGCAAGACAACTTGGATGGTTTCATGACTTCAGTGGGTTCTACTGCATAGAAGTGGAACACAGCGAGAAATTTTCCTGAAACAGTACGACACAGTCGGCCACAGCATTTTGGACCTCACAAGGGCAAAACCCGTCCTGTCCGTTGTGATCCGGAATTTGCATACAGTACTATTGGTTCCATTTCACAGAAGAGGAAACAGAAAATAAAGGTATTAAATTATGTGGGATACCAGGAACTACTTACTGCTGATTTAGAAAAGCTCCTAACGTTCAACTACAAGCGTGAAAATGTATGGCTGTAACATAAGGTGCGTTTGCTAACGCTACCTGATCTCTAAATAATGAGGATCAATGACACTTACCTACTTAATAGGAAACTCGTGAATCAAATCAAATTCACCAAAGGGTACTGAACATTACACTCTCCCGTTTATATAAACTGCATTTACCGGCTCTAGTTGTGATCTACATTTTGGGGCAAGCAAATGTGTTTGTGAGCTTGAAACCAGACATAAAACCTGCAGTTTTGAAATGGAAACCATGCTTCCCCAGGAACAACATTCAGCTGCTCCAGATTCTTTATCAGGTTTGTCACCCTCTCCTAAGGAGGCACCTGTTGCGTCATGACCCTGACTCAAGTTTTAGCTCTTTTTCTAATGAAGTATTTGGGTCAGATCTTTTAAATTATCTATTAATTTGGAATACATCCCTTTTTTTGACTGGGAAATAATACGGCAACACATAATTTCTAAAAGCTGAATAATATTAATGATAACTCAATTCTGGAAGACAAAATAATTTTAAGATTTTTTTCTTTGTTTTAACATAAATCAAGTAGAAAATAATCGAAGAACAATGAGATTATTCAAAACTGACTTTCTCAATAATCAAATTGAGAAGTCAAGTCACACCTCAAAGTGACTTAAAAAAGGTTTTGAAATTTATGGAAAGGCTTTTACAGAGGTTTTTGTACAACAGAAAAAGGTTAAAAACACTAGGAGACCATAAACTAAAAAGTAGGAAACATAGCAAATAACCCAAAAGAGCAGTTTTGCTTACATATTTTAAATGAGTTATGTCACTACACACAGCACAAAATATTTTTCTTCTTTTTCTGTCTTTAATTTTTTTTTTTTTTTTTTAGTAAATCTTGACAATAGGAAGAAGAAAAATAAAATAAAACTTGGGAGATCAAGTTTTCCCACAAGTAGTAAATCATCACGGGATATCAAGAATCTACTTATGACTCGTACTTACAATCTGGTTGTTGTTGCTTTATACACACATCTTTGATTTCTGACCTTGCTAATTAGGCTGTGTGGAAATACCATCAAATGTTTGAGACAGATGTCAAACACCTGCAAAATCTACCGTAAGCTGATGTTTACAAGCTCGATTCCATCTGCTTAACTTAACAGAAATCATCTAACAAATACTGAGAAACATTACTAACAAAGGTATTCCTATTATTATTTTTGGTTTGTTTAGTACAATGATTCAACAGTACTGACTATTTTCATTTTGCTTATTATTCTGCTACATAAAATCAATACAGAACAATAAATCTTTGTGTACGTAAGACTTCTCTTGTCAATCACCAAAAAAAAATTGGGCTTAAAGCAACATCCGCCTTGCTCCTGGATTGACACAAACTAAAAGCTGGCATACAGGAATGGATCAGTTGAAGGCATTTCTAGAGATGCTTTGAAGAGACGGTAACAGCAGTGTCTCAGTATCGCTATTACCCATGGGGGGGGAGGTTGCTCTTGCATTTTCATTGACACGTCAATTACTTGGAAGAGGAGCAGGAATAAAGCCTAAGGGTGTTGAGCTATAAATTAGGACACTCAAGCTGACAGAGAGATTAGCTCAGTCTTTGAGGGAAGAGGGAAGACAGAGTCCTATAGAATACCCACTATCCAGGGACTCTTCTTTCACTTCTGATTGGTGTTTTAAGATAGATGTTCTCCAAAAGGATGAAAAAATTCTTGTCTTGACAAATACGCCCTGCTCTGACAAACATGAGGAATTCAGGAGCAATAAAAGACTCCCCCCACATTTCAACCAGCTCAAAAATAAAACCCACCACCCAAGAAAAAAAAAAGTATTATTCAACAGAAGAAAACTCTCCTGTGTTGAATTTTTCCATACATCTGCTAAATTCAAACTAAACATACTTATATTATAAAAAGTTCAAAATGCTAAAATGCGTTATGTGTTCAACCTATTGTGTAGCAATTCCTGACCAACTACAGTCTTTGAAACAAAAGAAAACCCGCAAAGCAAGATTGTTTACCTCAGCCCAGCAGTATATGCTTTAGTATTCTAGTAAGGTTCAGAAACTCTTATTTTGAGCACCAATAATACCGTAGTGAGAAGCGGCGAGAGAAACGCACTGGAGTCTGGAAATTTGGAAATTCTCAAATTCGCTTCAGGTCATTTGCCTCCCTCTTCCTCAACGTTCTCATTGGCAACTGGAGGTCATGACACTGACCTTTTCTACCGAAACATGTGCAGCTGAGTACCAGCTGCATAGAAGAGCTAATCACTGCTGTAAACAGCAGCTGAAATTAGAGAAGTCACAACATATGAGAAACTGCCATTACGCAAACTGTTTGTGCAGCATTCTGACGACAAAAAAAGATGTGCTGATATGCCCCCTTAAGTTCTAAGGAACATCGGCAGACCGACCCGGTGTAAATCAGCCCATTTCCAATACTGTGGTTAAGCCATGCATGGGCGCTTCCCTAAAACACACTCATTTTTCCATTTTCATGGATTCAATGCAGAGAAATACCATCTCTTAAATAGGCTTCACTTTCCAGAGGTCTTTTTCTAGACTTTCAATTTTTTCCAGTATTTTTACTAAATCCTCACACAGTCTTTATAAGCACCATTTTTCACACACACTTTCATTCACATGTTAGAAGATTTCAGCTGTACTGGGTGACCCTCCATCTAGGAATACGCAGTGGTTTTGAAAAGAGGCTAAGACAGCAACATAAACC
The DNA here is from genome assembly GCF_000710305.1 of Buceros rhinoceros silvestris. Taxonomy (NCBI): domain Eukaryota; kingdom Metazoa; phylum Chordata; class Aves; order Bucerotiformes; family Bucerotidae; genus Buceros; species Buceros rhinoceros. Next base: position 51,244 of record NW_010395458.1, on the reverse strand, counting down.
AACAAACTGAAATGAAGAGTTCACTGGGATTGAATGCTCAGCAGCATAATGGGCAAGATTTCTAAAATACTGACACTTGAGCCAACAGCTGATAGTCACTTCTGCTGTTGTATGGTGGGAGTTGTTGACCTATTGATGGCTTTATTAATAAACTTGGGATATAGGTGTAAACCCCACGCAGATCTGGCTGCCTGAGCAGGTACAAAATTAAGCACATTCAGCCTTTGTGCCATTTCTTCACATCTGTTCGCCATTCAGCTCCTTCAACAAGACCGACTGCTCAGTTTCTCTAATATTTAGGAACTAGATTCTGGATATTATGACAAGTTGATATTGTGCAAATATTGCATCATTTGGAGGAAACATTCTACTGAGAACAGTTGAAATTTCAGTACAAGCCATTTCCACTGAAATGGAAACCAATTTAGTGGAGATCAAGGATGAACTGCTTTTTTCTCCATCCATTTAAGAGCTACATTTTGAACCCACATTATCTTTAAAATTAAACTGATAGTAAACAGTTATTGAAAAATGTTTATGAATATGAATTAGAAGGCACCCAGATTCGATAGACAAACATTTTCAGAAAGCCGAGCAAAAAGGATTGCATTATCAAATTCAATGGGATCAAAAAAGACTAACTCTTCAGTCCTCCAGCACTTTTTTTTTGTTGCATATTTAAAGAGTATACAAGTATTTTACTGTCAACATTATTTTCATACATTTCATAAAGTACGGTTAGTTGCAAAATTAGACTCCTGCTTATATTATTTTTGAGTGAACTCGGAAGTGCTGCCAAAACCAGGAATGAAACCAGGAGTGAAGAATAGCTGGGTTTATTTCCTCCTTCACATTCGTATTTTTGATGCTGACAGAGGCACAACGCTATATACTGAGCACTATCTATGTTTCTAGCTAAAAATGCACTTATCTGCTCTGTGACAAAATTACTAGTAAGGTAGATTTCATTTACATAGAATTAACCATCACAACAAGAAACCAATCAGCATGACATACTTGAATTGTAAATTCTACAGCATGTGGTGATTCTGCCCTCAGCTGTATTGTCTGTTTAGCTGATTTAGGGTATATAGAGTTATCTGTTCTCTAAGTAGGTTCATCACAGGTATTTTCACCTGGAAAGTAAAACCAAATCAAATTAATTTTATATTCTGTTCTGTCTAGCGCATTTACCAGCACCTGCAGAAGTTTCAAGTCAGTTGTATTATAACTTTTCTGGATCTTGCCTCACTCTCTATCAATACACTCATTTTCCCACCCCCAATTATTGGAGCATAATTTTGCTTTTTATTTTAATTCATGCAGTTCAGAGAAAAAAGAAAAGTTAAAGTTACTGTACCTTAACAAATGTACCTAAAGTGGCACTATTTTTGCATGCATGAAAGCTCAAAGCCTCAATAACTCCCATGAGTGATTACTCTTCTAACACTAATTAGATATTTGCTAATTAGTGTCTGATGTGTGAAATGAAAAACATTTTGAAGCTGAAATGGATAGGGTCTATAAAGATAGCAGCGCTATCCCAATTCCCTTTCTTCTGTTATCATATTTCATAAATATTAATAAGATCACATGATACTACCCCTTCTATAAAATTATCGTCCTGAAAGCAGTCTATTGTTCGCTATAATAGGGCTGTGTCAATATTTTGCATTTAGTGTAAAGCACTCAATGGAGGGAAGGGCTTTCTCTCAATGTTAAAGGGATGTCACATTTCATGCATCATTTTTATGCGGCATTAACTGGTCCCCCTTTCTAAGAGTTTATCTTTGTAGCACTGAAACTAAGAATGCAAACCAGAACTGAATAATCCTTTACATTCTGCATAATCTTGCTGAATTTACCTCATTTCACATGTATCTCTAGTAAAATAGAAATGATTAAATACTTTTTTTCTTAAGCAGATACTGAGAACATCAAAGTAGTGTCTCTGCTGGTCACATCTAGGAAAGAGTTTGGAATGTTAGAAAAATAAAAATGTTATAGTGTCTTGAAAAGTAACTTACACACTTATACTACAGATGTTCCAACAACATCTATTTGTGATCATGCACAGAAAATTGTTCCAAACCGCCAGGGAGAGTTACTCGTGTCCTTTAATGACACAAAACTATTTGTCTATCAGAATATTGATACTTAGATCCAAGAATATGTTTTAAAGGAAAAAAAAAAATCATTACAATAACACAGGTGAATACTTTCAGACGAGGAAGTTACTTCCAAACAGGAATTCTGGAGTGTTGTTCTATTGTAACTGCTCACCCGCAAACACTGGCCAGATCACAAATGATGTCTGGCCACGGGATCAACACCGAACTTTTAACTGGGAGCTAAGCATCAGTTGACAAAGGTGACCTTGAAACATAATAATCACCAGATTATCACTTTCCTCAGGCTGACATTTTGTGATTATAATACCGATCAAGATGATTAAAAACGATAATAAAAGGTAAGTTCTAAAAACCAGAGACAGACAAGATAATACATGGCAAGTGAAGCTACCATTTTGCAGTACAGTATTTCAACGAAATTTCTTCACTGCAGCTTGAAGTTAGGCAGTTCACGAGTCCCAAAGGTGTTTCTGAAATAGAAACCGCCTTTTTCAACCAACACAAGATGCTTTTAATTTTTCACGTTTTCAACAGAAGAATAAATTCTCCAATATCTATTTATTCTGAGAAGGTCATTTATGCTTCACGCTAGTCTGATACCTTTATTTAACGTTCATAATTAATCACAATATTACCCACACAGAAATTCAGGGGCAAATTTCACTTATTTGTGTGCTTACTGATGTAAACACTAACATCCCCTGCAGCAGCTATGCCATCTACCTTTAACTACTGCTGCTGCCGTAAACACGATGGGTTATCTGCTGGAGCAGGCTGAAACGTTCTCCATTTGCAGCCCTGCCGAGCAGCTCGCCAACAGACAGCGACCGGGACACAGAGTCAGTCAGAACCGCCACCCAAGTGCTCCGCTGAGATGGGCAGAGGTCTGCGACAGAAGAGGACTTCTGCTGCCATTACACAGGTAAGAAAGGTTTTTCCTCAAGCTTCTTTTTCTTATGGAAGGGCAGGAACGTACCTATGTATCTATGTTCAGAGAACATGCAGCGCAAGCAACAAACTCTGTTTTTTTTAACAGGTAAATTCAAAGAAAACCTACATCATTGATGTGTAGACTACTAATAATCGGCACCTTTGTGTTCTGCTTTTCATCAGTCTTACAACTTGTTGAAATATTTCATCAATATATTAAAACATTTAATATTCAGTATCTAATTCTTTTAATTTCAAACACTTTCTTGACACTCTTACAGTGCAAGTGTATGGGATTGGAGTGTAGGGCTAATCAACCTCACTATATGGCATAAAAAAAATCTACTAATTAAAACGAATCTCTGATAAGACTTGTTTTGTGAGTCATTATCTACGTGCTTAGCAAAAGGCTTGTCTAGTAATCATAGCAGCTCACCATTTTCTGTGCTATTTCTGCCATTTTCTTGCAAAATCCTGAATTAACTGAATCTCTAGAAAGGCCAATTTCTTATACTTCACTTAACTAGCAGGGAAGTTTCTTCTAAAGAACACAGAGAAAAATCAGAACAGAAAAAAATTCCAGCCTTTACTTAAAATAAAAACAATTTTTTAAAACTGTTTCTGTTATTCATTTAAAAGTCTGGTGAAAGAGTAATAGCTTAAGTTTTAAGATAATGAAACTCACTTTCTATGAAAATGAAATGGGATTATATTGTGTAATAAATGATTGTTTCTGCATTTTCTCTTTCACCAACTGAAATTTGACTTTCATTGACGAAGTTTAATTATTGAACTTTTTATCTAAATAAAAAATGGAGAAGAGTTTGTCTGAAGACTGATTTTATACAGCTGTCAAAGAATAACAGGAACAAATTCTTAGTGGGTATTAGAAGTATTTAACAGCCTTGCATTCAGGTAGCTGCAGATCCTTCTACACCTGAAAACTCAGCTGCAGTCACATGCTCTTCTAATGTTTCCTGGCACATGGAACCTGCTATTCTTTATCTAATGGATTTTGATATTTCACAGAATTCCATTGTAGTCTGGCACTGTTCAAGTTTCTACTTTCTCATTTTTTTCAAACATTTGCAAGTGCATGAGCTTTTATTCCAAGAATGGAAATCTTGCATGACTGAAACGTAATGAGCTAGACATTATGCTTTAATGTTCCTCCTAATGGATCAAATGGAGAACATGTTAAAAAAACAACCAAACAAAAAATATGCCCCCTACCTCCCCCCCCACCTCCAATCCCCACCAATCCTAAACTCAAAGAGCCTCTGCAAACGACAGGTACGAGCTGGCAGAGTAGTATCGCCTCCAAAGCCCACAGAGCCAATACCCACCGTGCTCTCCTCCACCCGTCTTAAGGAACTTTGTTGCAAAAAGGCTCTGTGCTCTGGAAATGAAATAAATTTCTATGCCCCACTGTGACCACAACTGTTTCTAAGACTGATGTCACACAGTTTAACTCCATGGATCTGTGAGACAGTTCTCTCCAATCCTACTCATCAGGGTGTTTACTGACAGGTCAGTGGTAGGAACTGTTCTGGAGAAAAACTAAATAAAACCCACATACATTCATATCTTATTTATGTATGTGAGTGTACGGCACATACAAATGACGAAATGTTGCAATGTAATTCATTGGATAATAGGTATTGCTGCAAGGAGTTCAGAACTTTTATTAAACAGACTCTAAATACATAGAAGATTCATGGTTTTCATACTTATTTTCACCTCTTGTGTTCTTTGGTTAGCTATCCTTTTACATACAGAAATATTTGCTAGATAGTATTAATCTACTGTGGGGAACTCATGGGGAGGAGGAGAGGGGTAGCGGACGAAAAAATCCGGTCCAACCCATTGCATAGATGCTCTATCAGACAACGGAGTGCCCAGGCAATAGTACGGCTCAGTACAGCCGACAGGGCAGTAACGGAGACGGGGAGTTCAGCGGCCCACTTCTGCTTACACATTTACCCTGCCCCAGAAACTCGGACACCTGAATAAACTGTAAGGTCGCTGCTGAACAACTCACGTTAATGTAACCGCTGCCCTGTGGAATTAGTTGCCATACAGTCACGAGGATGAAACACCTGAATGCTGAAATCCACTTTATATGGAAACACCAAACCAAAACAATCACAATCACACTAATATTACAAAGAATAAAAACAGTAAGCTGTGTAAATCCTCATGCTACCACCAAGAACTCTCTAAGGCTTAGATTTTTCCACTTAACAATTTACGTATTTATAGTTTACCTGTGTGTTTGTATGTATGTGTATATATATATTGTTAATTATTCCTATGACATAATTGCTACCATGACAAGTAGGAAGAGAAGCTTGACTGGTTGCACTGAACTCTCACCCTAACAGGAAAATTCCCATAGTAACAAATCGCAAGACAAATACTTGCCCTAAACCAGCTGCGTAGTCATGGCTATAGAGAGGCTACAATCGGTGCAAAGGAGTTATAGCAGCAGTAGGATTATAAAATATAACCATATCGACATAATGCTTCTCGTAACATGACTGATTTTCTTTTTGTAACTTCAGTGTGATAGATTTTGAAAGAGCCACCAGATGATCAACTGCAGTTTTTCATGCCTTCTTTGCTATTTCTTTCTATTGTTTTTCCTTGACTGTTTTTACATTCACTACACCCAAAGGATTAACCTCAGTCTCCTTTCACAAATTATTTGAGTTTAAGAAAACATATACATTCACCTTCCATCCCTGCAGAAATCTGTGAAGAATATTCTTATCGCATTTGTTATTATTCATACTATCACCAACACTATCATCAGTGTAAGTAAATGCCTCAGGGGAGACAGAAGCAATGGACAGTCCTTCCACACGCCGAGAGCAGAGCTCGTGCTGACTTATTCGTCTAACAGCGTAGTGGCAGATGCACTAAAAGAGGCGTTGCCAGTGCCTGCAAAGGCACCAGCCTTTACGCTACCCAACAGAGGCACCGCTGGCTGCGCCAGCCTCTGTCTGGACTTGTCCTGGCCTCGCTGCAGCTTTGCTTTTAGCTCTAACAATGACTTTTTTAGTAACTATTGCCTGATTTGTTTTACTTTTTCTTAGCTTTGTGTACTTGTGTGAAATAGCCATGCTTTGAAAAGAAATTGTGATGACGAGCGGGCAGCGTCTAGCATTTCTGACCCCAGCGTAAGGACAGAGCGCGCTGCAGCACATGCACGGCTGCAAGGAGAGGGGTGTAGGAAACCCCAGCACTACCAGTGTCCAGGGGTCAGGTAAAGAAAAACAGACCCGGGAGGCGGGCAGAACTGTTTCTAAGGGTAACGAAGAGAACAACGAACAAGCCTATACCACACGAGACACTGCACAGACAGTAAATTCAAAAGTTTGACAGAGCTGCAGATCAGTGAAGAAGGAGCAAGGTGCAAAAGCATGTCAGAAAATTAACAAGAGCCCCGAGCACTCCCTAGTGTGAGGAGGATGAAAACCCACTGACAGCAACATCATGCTCTTCCCAGCAGAAGAGAGCTCCTGCCAGCAGTGCCATACCCCTCTGCAACACACGTGACTCACCAAACCTCCCTCCCAGACCCGAGCCGGCAGCCTGGGGTCCCAGGGGCAGGGGCAGTGCAGCACAGCATCACAAAAGAAGGGTAGCTGTTAGGCAGTGTTTGCCACAGTTTATTTTTATTGAGACTTGTATTATTTAATGTTTATTGAGATTTTTCCTGTAATAGCTTTCTCCCCTCTCCATTTCCTTCTTTTTCTGTGATAGCTTCATCTGACCTAACAGTAATTTTTGGTTAGTCTGTCATGATGTCAATTACATTAACAATAAATTCTTGACTTCACGTAGGGTTATGTTTCTTTTTTGTCCGTAACAAAGACTTGGGTGATGAAAACAGGGAGCTACTCTGCAGTTAACACTAGGTCCCCAGTTCTCCAGCAGAACTGTGAGCTTTAACAAAACTAGATGATCCAAATCATCTTATGTTTCTCTTAACAGAAGGAGACAAAAGCAGAACGTATTCTTTTAATTATTCATGCTCAAAATCTATATAGATTTTGTTTTGAAAGGCTAACAGTGTGATTAAAGAACAGAAGGAAAACATATGTCTAAAGAAGTACTGTTAAAAATACTTTAGAAAAATGTTTCATTGCATAAAGAATACCTCTAACTTCAGGAGCTATTTAGCTAGGTATTTCTTCATAACCAACGGGAAAAATGACTGAGTCACTCCAAACAAGTGTGAATTGGCAGGTCTGCAGAGCTCAGCACTGCCTCTGTTGCCAAGTGTCATGCTTCATACAGAAGACTCACGCGTCAGGTGTCCATGTCACACTTTTATTTCACTCTGCATAAATCTTGCACAGAGATATCTTGACAAGGTTTGTTTTATGCCAACACAAGCACTCCATAAGCACTGCTCTGATGGGAACTGGGAAGACCAAGAGCTGGCAGCTAGATCAGCTTAGGTACAGTTTTGATTCCTACATCACATACAGAAGTTACCCAGCAAACTATTGTGCCAGTTGTTGCTGGAGCCTCAGCGCTCACCCAGGGGTTGTGTGTGATGTCCTGAGAGCTTCCACCAACCCAGCAGTCACGGCTATGCTCTGCTGCACTAGCAAATCTAATACACGCTGACCTTGGTAATACTTCTGCTTTTGGGCTCTGGAGAAAACTTCTTTGTTTTTGTCAAATGAATGATATAATGAAACCTGTCATGTGGCAAACCACATTCAAACAGATTTTAGTATGTCATGGAACTAGCATTTTATGTTTTATTCTATTTAGTGTTTTAAGTTCACTCTTTTCTACAACACTCCCATGTTTGGTTTAATTCTGTCTATATTTTATTCTACTTTGTCACATTTGATTAACCTCTACTTGAAACTTTTACTTTGCATTAGCACACTGGCTCTATTCATATCTGTTTTGAGCTACATGGATAAATCGTGTGCTTGGAGCACTGCCTCAGTAATCAAATTGTCTGCTGAGAGTGCAGTTTCATGCTGTAATTTTTGCTGGTGGTGAACCCAGTGTAAACAGATCCTGCCCTCCTCCCCTCGCACCCACTCATCCCTGCCCGTCCTGCCAGCTCGCCCCTGCTCAGCACACTCAGCTATTTAAGCTGATGAAAGCGGCAGGAGGGGAGGCAACTGCAAGCATATTAACTGAGCATCTGACTTAAACAGAGTAAGTGCTTTATCTTCAAAAAGAAAAGCAAGCCAAAACCAAAAGAAACCCCAAACAAACAAACAAAACCCCAAACTGAGTGTCATTTATAAACTGACCTGGAAACTTCACCTGCACAACTACAGGAACTGTCACAGGGGCAGGAGTGAGAAGCTGAGGAGAAGCTAGGTAGGTGGTTCGTACATCAGCCTTGCTGGAAGAGCTCTTGGTGTAGGCCTCTGCCTGGAGGGCAAGGTGGGGATGGGGGACAACATGCATCTTGGAAGTGAAAGGTATCCTGTATGTTCCCTAAAGAAGACAATTATGCGAAAGATTTCCTCCTCTATAGAGAGGCAATTTCAACTCTAAGCTCAGTTTCTTTTGAATGCCCTGTTCAGTATGTACCATGACATCCATCCATTATTTTATGTTGTGTTTGAAGAAATATGGGTAAACACTCTGCAGAGTGGAATCTTAGTAGTCGTCCACGGCAGTTTTGAATTTTGATCACATTTTTTTCTCTCCATGTATTATCCACAGCTATTACGCACTTACTTTAAAAATATCTTTTAGATATGTATGCCATATAGGGAAGAAATATGTTCAAAGAATCACTGGAAGCTAACAACTCCACAGTCATCTAGGAGAATTGTTCTTCCCTCTATAACACCCTGCAGTTCCTCTGAGTGACTCAGACCACATCGCTAAGCCGACACCCTTTACAGGACTTCGGAACCCGCTGCATTAGGCACCTCCAGGTCTTTGACTTTAACGTGATACCGGTTCTCCCCCTGTGTTTGCTGCCCACCTTGATCCTCCCAGTGCTCTGATGCCACACACAATTTGGCTGCTGGCTTACCCAGAACAGTTCTTGTAATAGAACGTGCCCTGCAATCATTTCCTTTGGAGAACGTGGCTGCATCCTGGGAGTAGCAGTTTTCAAACAGAACAACATTTAGCAGGAGAAGAAAAATCGCTATTCCTTTATGTTACTTTATGAAAATTCCCTTATAGAGCAGTATATGGGGTAAGCAACTAAAGCACGATGCCTTTTTAAGCACAGGATTCCTTGGAACTTGTGTTCTCCAGCAGAGAGAATGTTACATCTGCCCATCTTACACATCTCCTCCTCTTGCACATTTATTTCCTTATCTCATCTTTTCAACTTACTCCTTTAAAATACTTTACAACATCCCTGATTCTTGGACCAACTCAGCAAGCTCATTTCCCTGTTAAAAATGACACACAATATCCTGCACCTGAAACTTTACTGATCTGACATTTAATTAGAGAGGAATTAAAGCTTCTTCATTAAGTGTAATAATTCCTTTTTCCTTTTAGTGACAATTTCTTGCCTTCAGTTTCAGCAAGCGTTCTATTTTATACGACAGTGGAAAGCTGGAAGAATCGCCGGTACATTCTAGAGTTTGGTTTACCACGTGTGGCAAAACGTTCTTAGATAACACCTCTATTTGTCTGTGACACAGCAGGGAGTAAATGAAAATGTTTATTCTGACCCCTCAGCAGAAAGAACTCCCTTAATCCACTCGCTGATGAGATAACACTGTAGGATTACAACAATCAGCTTGCAGTATGTCCTCTATTAGGGCGCTACAGATATGGCATTTCATATCCACTGGGAAATGACTCTTCGCTTACATAACAGTGACAGGCTTTCGCCCTCTGAGATCACATTTTTCACCCCATGCTGAGCCCTCAAACTGCTTCTGTATCAAATGGCTGATATTAAGCTGAACACTACAATTCTAAAAGGCTGCAACTAGAAGAAAAATTGTTTGCAATGCCTGCTATTGATTTAAGTAATGGCATGATAAAGAGACAGAAGTTAACGATATACTTAAGCTTCTAAGCATCTCATAGGGGTAGAGTTACAATGAACTGCTTGTGAAGGGCCCTTATTTAAATGTAGATACAGATCTCCATCACTTCCGGCCTTAACACATTCAAAAATTGCTAATACCCCGGGTAAAGCATTGCTAGGGGATTCTACCACAGCTCAAGTCATGACCATTGCCTAATGTCATGCAGAATTCTCCATCTGCTAACGAATTACTGAGTTTTGTCAAAATTCAAATAATGAAACACGGGGAGGAGAGGGAGGACGAGACAATTCAGAGAATTCATTCAAAACTGCTTTTTTTCCATACACTTTTCTAAAGGAAATTTTAAGTGTCAAAAATACATATCTTGTGTTCATTACTAAACGCTAAATACCACAGTGTTTTGAGCTGCCTTGTGGCCATTGTAAAGAAAACAGGTGTTCTGATAGATTATGAAGTGTGAGTCAGAGGATGTGCAGAACAGAATGTTAATGAGGCTGCCAGCACAGGAGTCTGACTAGCCTTTTGAACATGATGCTAAAACACTGAAAGTACTCTTAAAAGAGACAAATAGCAGGAGCACAACTGAAAAATACTCATTAACGTACCCCAAGTGAATGTGATCTAGAAAGTCATTAAGTCAGGTTTGTAGGCGCAGGGAGCTGATTACCGCGAGGTCTGAGTAGAGGAGTCAGATGCTCTGGACAAGCCCCTCAGAGGTGGCGCTGGATAGTTCAAGGGGGGATTCATCATTTTTGCCTTTGGTCCTTTCAACTCCTGCTGCTAAAATATGCAAATTTCTTAATTATTTGCTCGGCTCTGTGAAGGTCCAGTCTGACATGCAGTAACAATAGCAGAAATATCTTCACCCAGCACCTACTGCAGCCCCTCGTCTCCATTTTCTCCTGCACTAGCAGCAGATGGCACAGAGCCTCTGTGTGGGCTTGCTGACGCTAGCTCTGAGACCTTCCCAAAACAGGAGCTAAAAGCATCCTCATCACATCAGATAACCGTTCAAATCACTCCTATCATTACATTCACACGGAGCCTCTCCAACAGTTTTAAAAGACTATAAACAAAGACATTCTGTGATTGACATTCGAGAATAAAGCAATTTTGAAAAAAAAAATTCTTTGCAAGCCTGGAATCTCAGCAAAGTTTTTTTCTGACTGATAACGAAATTGCTGGCTGCAAACCAAACCTGGGCATTACTGAAAGGAGTACATCTGGGTGGGTGTGAATGAAAAGGACTGACAGTGGGCTTCCAAACTTACACCACACCAATGGCCCTTTAGACAGTTTCACTCACGTGATTAAATCAAAGGAGATGGTGGAGGAAAAGAATCGCATCTCCCTGCACAGCTGAAATGAGCACTTGCACACGTACTCAGCTTTGTGAGAACGTTTGTTTTGATATCTGTGAGCTCAAAGGTAAGTATGACTGTAAACACGGGAGTGGATCTTTTAGTAAGAGGACCGCATCAGATATAAAACCATGTGCAAATTATAAAGAAAAATACTTAGAGCAAAAGTATGACATTCATTTTATATGAATTAACTATTTTCATATAATTCCATTAGACTGTTAATTAACCACACATTTTATTAAGGTTATTCTCTCCCTACAAATTTCTGTCAAGCACATGCTCTCGGTATCAGTACTGTGCCTCTGCAGCTCTCCAGTCCATGCTTTGTGAAGCACACGAGTTGTTAAGTGTATGCATTTTGTGCCTCCCACACACTCCTGGACATATGCTGTTTACTTTTTAAACTCCAAAAAGTGAGCATAGAAAATTACTTCTGTACAGAGAGGATTTCTTTAGCTCAGCCTTAGAAGCAACATCCACTTGGGTTTCTGACACTGGAAGCTAATGAGAAATGACATCGCACTAACAGGAGAGGGAGGGAGCTGTTCATTACTGCAAGACCTGCCTTAAAAAAATCAGGTGTAGAAGTCAGGACAAGAAAACGAGCAGCAGGCTCCTGTCATAAAGTTTACTATAAAACCAATGGACAATCTCTTTCAACGACGCTGGACACGGGTCGTAACAGAGTGAGGATCCACATGTGCATGTTCTATCAGCTGGGCTGGACTAGTTTTCAACAGAGAGGGACAAGATTTGGACTATTTTCCTGAAGCAGAGAAGGTAAAACGTCCAAGCAGTGGGGAACCCCAGAAAAGGTGTGAAAAGTCCAGGTGAGAAGGTTCAGGAAACCTGAATAAGAGACACCCTTGGGGAAGTCAAGCTGCCAGCGGTACTGGCTTGGCTGGCTGACACCTTCAACAGGCCCAGGAAGTGTAAAACTGCAGAATGCCAGGACAAGGTTTGAAACCCAAACTGCCAAAACTTGCTTGGAAAATGTGGTCACATGGTGTCCCTGTGGACATACGGACGTACGAAAGAGCACCTGTGTGTGTATCTGTAGGTATGTGAAGATACGTATCATAGAACGGCAGAATCGTGGAATGCTTTGGGTTGGAAGGGACTTTCAAAGACGATCCAGTCCAACTCCCCTGCAACTACATATCCTATGTGTGTGCGAATATATCTCCTATGGATATAGAAATGACAGCTTCAGCTTTGACACAAAATTTTCTCTAGCAGGGGTAAACCTGGAGTCACTTCTCAACTGCAGAACTCTTAGAACATAGGCCAGGTGCATACAGAATACTCCTAGGAGTGGTTTAGTCCTTTTGTTAAACCTTTAACCTTCACACTCTATACTTTGGGTTATTTTCTGTCAGAGTTACTTTAATTCTATTGTTCTTCTGGATAGAACTACATATTTTTAGAATTGTGTCAAATTAAATTTCTCTGTATTTAGGCAATCTTGTAAAAACTTGCGAATACGTTTCCTGTTCACTTTCATTCTTCTACCTGCTATTACAGCTTTGAAAAAATTAGATTGAAATAAAAGTGGTAAAGCCTAATTAAGAAAACCCCGAAGTTGAAAAAATTCCATTAAAGAAAGAAAACAAGTAATTGAAAGGGAAAGCACGTTGCAATTCCAGTTAGTATCCTAGTAATCAGAGGAAGCACCTACAACTACAATGCACGCACCGACACCTTAGTAAGTACAAACAGAATGACACTACACCGATTTATACCGAAGTGCCAGCCCACACATAAAATGCCTCTATTATGATAGTTTAAAGCACACACATAGGTGGTGGGAAAGGTGACTGTAAGTTTCTCTTTCCTTGGTCATATACTATGGTCTCTCTTTAACAGAAAAAACCACAAGCTGAAACTGGAAAAACAAGAGTACATCAGGATGAATACCTCTAAATTATTCCACACACTCACCTCTCCCAATCACACTGAAAACAATTCATGATGCAGAAAACCTATGACCTGAACACAGTTTTTGCACTAAAAATACCATTTATACGACTTATTTTCAATGCTCACGAACAATACAACACATGCAGTGGGTACATCTGTATGTAAGTATTCGGTCTCTGAACTGCTAAGCACCTTTAGGTAACTCTTTAGCGCTCCTGATTTCCCCCTTCAGGCAACTGAAGATCAGTGGTGCCAAGGATATTCATTCAGGCGTGAATGCAAGATCATCTCTGAGCACTTTACAGAATTTTTCTGGTAAGAAGCTTTTTAATGTATAGTTAGGGATTTCTGCACCAAGTGGATACTTGTCAGTGCTCTACAATCTAGCGCAAACATATGTTCTAAAGAGATACTAAAGAATAGCACGAATGGGTATTTTGGTCATCTCAACAACGGTTCTTATTTGGATATTCCTGTGGATACTGGACATTTTCTAGGTGTCTGTTTACATACACCCAGCCAGAAAACATGAGCATTAGAATTGTATCTAACTGTGATGAAAATAAAAGAAGCTTTATAGATACCTTGTATCACGGGCTTTCCTTTCACCAGGATTTTTATTTCACTTACAATTTATTTCACAATACAAATTGAGTTTTTACAAGCTTTCTTTAGAAGAAATGTCTCTGCTTCCAAATCTGTTTCATCTAACTCCCAGTTCTCTCAAAATCTCTACTAGTATAATCCAGCTAAAGTGTGTGGCCATGACCATTAAGAATATCTATTACTGTTTCAATTGCCAACAGATGGCTTTCATGCATACTTTTTTCAGTCTCACATTCAAATGCAAACCTGCTCTAACAACTTCTATGCTTCTGTTTTTTAGAGGGAGGTGAATCAAAGGAAACCGTAACACCAGCTTAATGGAAAATGGGTACTTGATTGTATTCTTAGTGATTTCAGCAACAAAAGTCACCAGTAGTAAAGCCCAGGCTCAGAGCAAGTAAACGTTCTCAAGTTTTAGTATTAGTGTGCTACAGACACCATTAAAGTTACATTTTAAAGTAACCCTATTGTAAACGTTGCATATTAATCACTTGCCTACAGAGTGTAGGTAGGAGTTCGATAGCGTTGCCAAGAAATGCCAGTAAATGAAAAGTGCCTAAATTTTAGGCTGGAGAACAATAAGCCTTCTAATTATTTACTGCACGTAAGTTACAGCTTTTGTGTGAAACAGCTAATGATCAGTAGCTGAAAGTTAACCCTTTCGGTTTGAGGACAAAGCTTTTAAAATATTTAAATGACAATACTTGTGCAATGGCCCTTTAAAATGAAAATGCATGAGGTTTAATAGTTTACCCTCTGCCAATATCCTAATTCAGTTCAGAATGCTCAAATCTTCAAGGAAATAACCTTGTCACAGCATTTCCATTTCATTCTGTAACGTGTTCCATAGCATGCAAAAGGATAATCAAAGCAAAAGGCCCACATACATTTGACTTTTAACTAATGCGGTTTGGTTTGTTTTTTTTTTTAAATGTTGATTCCTTGGCAATAACCAGCGCATGAACATGTCTATAAATCAATGGCTTCAAAGACTGATTCCAGGAAACTAACTAAAGAGTTTAATTGACCCAAAAGAATCTTTAGCTTTTCTTCCCTTCCTCACTATGATATAACTGAAAATTGCACAAATACACACCTAACTTCCACTATCAAACAGATCCCTTCCAGGTCTTATAAAAAAAATGTATACCCCACTCCAGAGAGACTGAGTTACAACTATACCGTCCCTTCTTCACCTACATAAAATAACTTCCTGCCAGCCCAGCTCCTGGAAAGAGTTGTACAGCTCAGCTGGGAAATGGGAACCCCACAAATCTCCCCTTGCACCAGAGAGGGACAGCACAGCATCACCTGCCCATGCAGGGCATTTTGTCTGGATTTCAGTGACTTAGAAGAAGAGGCAACAGAGTCATGACTATTGCTGTAATAATTGCTACAGACTAGAGCAAGCATACGAGGTTCCCTAATAAAGGCAGTAACGCGCTACATGGTCGACCAAACTTTGTCCTTAAGTGGAGAAAAACATACCATAAAATATATTTAAAAAATTTTTTTTTTGTGGAGATTTCATTTATAAGCACAAATAACTTTCAGGGGAAAGTATATATATCATATTTGAGGTACAGCCCAAAATGGTACAGCAAGAAACAGCTGTAACACAGCCTGTTAGAAGTATTCACTTTTCTGAGCATCCTTCCAGTGGCACAAATGATATCTCCCACGTGCCCTTAGTCTACACAAGTGATGATGGAAGCTTCATAAATTACTGATGCATTGCTTAAACATACTTTATAAAATTAATAAATTCTTCATGAAGCAATGGAATGATGTGAAAGCTTACAGTAGAGACTGCATGCAGATCTTCCTGGGGTAGCTGTTAAAAAGAAAAGCCCCCTTAGAACTGAGATTAAGATGGACCAGGTCCTGATTAAACAGAACACTCACACAGCAAAGAAATTACGAACAACGTCATTATTTTCCAGTACTCTAAAAGGAAGTGTGCACAAAAGACCAATAAAAATTACACAGCAAGAATGTGAAAGAAAGAGGAGGATGGAGATTGCAATGGGTAGAGACAGGACTTGGCTGTGAATGCTAGTGTGCCATAGCACAGATTGCTGTGTACAACTAATATCTAGTAAAAATAGGCCTTTCTTTACCTTCTATCATCTCTCCTGGAAAACTGTCAATTGAGAAAGTAACTGACTTTACAGTACATTAATTAGTGCATGCTGCATATTTAGTGACAACTTCAAGTTCTCACTTGGGTTACGAAAAACCCACAAGGTCTGTAAAGCATACACCAACATGTGCTCGGATCTATTTCCACTGAATGTACAATTTTTCAGCCCTGGAAAACACAGAAAATCATCACAGAGAACAACATGGAGAGATACATATTAAATAAATATTAAAATGTTTTCAAACTGTTCACAGAAGGATTAGCTCTGCCCTCTCTCAATGGATGCCAGCATTTAAAAAGTTTGTGCTTTCTTCTCCTAAACATTAAACGTTTCCTACTTCTTATTTTCACCTAAATATGCAGGACAAGCTGACACCTGCTGCTCAGACAACCCTGCATGGCTCAGACACCCACACAAACTGAAAGCAGGGTATGCTTTCCTGGGGTAGTTAGAAACAATACGCTGTTTTACAACAGAACTCATACAAGCAGCTTTTCTTAGGGCAAACCAAGAAATGAAACAGTAGCCCAGGTAACTATATCCCTATACCCATCGTCTATAGCATCAAAGTTGATGTTCTTCAGCTTTAACATGAGGCAGCCAAGACTGGTGCGCACTGAAGACCACCGCTGAGCCAGCCCCACCGCGGACAAACGCTCGGCAGTTTGCACAGAGCAGCCAGAAACCTCTCTGGGACAACAGGACAGAGACGGAGCGTGGCAGAGATGCTGGGCGCTCTGACCCAGCAAAGAATGTGAGCCTGGGCCGAACTTCCAGAGCATACAAGGAACTGCAAAGGGACCAGAGAAACGCGTGAATGAAGGGCACGCTTAATTGCTTCACTAGACTCAAGGCCTGGCTATTAAAGCATTTGGCAACGCTCCGCGAGCAAGATTTATTTATATGTGGCTGCGCTCAGTGGAGCTTAGCAAGCCTGCTGAAGAACGCCTGTGTTTTCAGGGTAGGAGCCTCGTGTGCTTGCCACACTCTTTTCCTTGCTACCAGCATACATTTACACGTCAGAAAATTTTAAAAATCAAAACATGATGCTTTGTTTACAGAAGTCATACACATTACCATCACTCGCGCTGCTACTGCCTTACATCCACGGTAGGCTCTATCCATTTGCTTTGCTGCAATCCTTGTCCTCAGTCCTGCAGTGCCATAGAGACCTTGCACTGAAAATATTATTTTCTTTCTCAGGTTTCCTGGATGTACAGTTGCAATGGCGAGCTATGTATGGTTCCTAGATGCTTGGAATTCCTCTGCCATTTCTAGGAAACATTTATTTTAACTATGTATCCAACTCTACCTTAAATTGAACAGATCCACAAAGGAGAGTTTAATTCCTTACAATATGCAGTGGGTAGCAGAGACTGTTTAGAACAGGAGGCAGATCATGTTTGTAAAGCTGCCCGTAAGCTTGGGATAAGCACATATTTTAAAAGACTACTGAAATGGAAGTGCTTTAGATGACGGGATTTAGGAATGAATCCATTGAGGATGCAGAGATGCTTCTGATTAAAAAAAAAGTTGTTTGAAAGTCCGCAGTCTGGGAAAAAGAATTAAACTCAACACTCTTCATAAACAACCAAGTGCTTTTTACGTATAGAAGTATTTGGAGTTCATTATTTCTGAACTACTTATTTCACAAGTAAATGAATGTATCATTCAAGCCGCTACAAATAAAAATCATGTGCAGAACGCATGCATGGCATATCAAAGTTATTCACGAGCATGACAAATTACATTTTTAAATTATTGTCGGTGGGCTAAAATTAGACAAGCCTTGCACAACTTCTTTTGATCATATATTCACTTATATCATATATTGTGAGTTGACGCAAAGACCAAGGTTAAAATGTGGTCATCACACCTTAATGAGGACCTCGCTTGCTGAGCAACCCCATACGAACCAAACCCCGAGTGCAGCCACATACTATCAACGTTTTCTCCAAAAAGAAAAAAACCTGGATTTCAAATATCTTTACAACCTAACAAGGACTGGCACTAGTCTCCAGCAGGAGGAGACTAGAAATGGCTTTAATAAAGGAATCAGATTGGTTTAGGTTTTTTTTTTTTTAAGGGATTCTCTACCAACCTTAATGACAAGCACTGATGAGCTAAACATTTGGTGTCAGTGAGTCACCCTGTAACAGCACTGGTACAAAGCTTTGCAACATCTTGCTTCTTTTCACAGAAATGACCCATGTGAAACCCCACAGTGCACCTACAAAGCCAGTATGTTGTCTGTGCAGAGCAGACACCACCTACCCACAGCATAATTGCAGCCCAGCAAGGACCTTGCAATAGTTCTCAAACCACCACTGCAAGAAACAGACCCCATCATCCTTACATGAAACTACTGCACCCACAGAGAGGTCTGGGCAACAGCGCGAGGCAGATGATTTCCCCAGCCAACTGAAATTAATGAAAGACTTTGCAACCGAAGAAGGGACTACGCTTCCGTGGATTGCTAGGACGAACAGTCTATTTTATCGCGTCGTTTGGCAGAAGGAGCTCTGTAGGTTTTCTAACAGTCACGTGCCCTAGGTACATACAAACCTGCACATCCTTATGGATCTGTAATACGCCCCTGGAGCCAAGGGAACCTGTTCAATAGTGGTTTATGCAATACCTTGATGGCAAAGCCAGCAACATTCTGTAGCACTTACATAAAAAAAAAAAAAAGGAAAAAAATATCTAAGAATGGGCTAGCCAGTCCTACTGGGTACAAGATACAGGATAGGTGTCAGAGCTTCATGCTCCTGTGCCACACAAAGACCTGATGCTGTCCAACACAAAGCTCGGAGACGTCCCAAATGACTCATTATTTGTGTCAATTCAGGAAGGTCATACCCAGACTGACAAGAAAACACACAGCACAATTCCATGCAGACAGAAAAAAATGAGACCGTCTACTTGCTTGAAGGTTTCAGTACATCTCATCCTATGCAACACAGAATTCTTTTTTCCTGCTGCAAATATTTAATCCAATAGCATGTTTTGGTTTACACACAAAACCACACAGCCAACAAGATCATCCTGAACTGCTTGACAGGCTTTTTTCCCTTCTGAAAGCCTCGGATGGTGAACATCTATCAAGCCATCCTTTCTAATTTAATTGGGCTGTAGTTTACACTCAGAACCAAACAATAAAGTCAGAGTAATGAATTTCAATCACAGGACTCTAGCAAAGAGTTTAATTTATACAGATAATTAAAATAACCATCTTCCTGTCCTTCCCTTGTTCTTGGTGCTGTACCAGAAACTGTAGAGAGTGGAACATTATCGCCAGTGATCTTACCACAGCATGAGGAACCTGTTCACAGAGGAGTAGCAATTTTCCTACTTGAAGCAGTATCAGACTTTACTACATGGAAATGAAACGAGCAAATCACAATCCCAACTTCTTTTACTTATCCTGTTTTTTTTTCAAGATGCATTAATACCTTTTGAAAGGGCTTTTACCAACTCGCTAAGTTGTAATAGCATTTTAGAAGTAGTAATAATTAGTGATTTTAAATGTAATAAAAATCATATATATCTTCTGACTGAATGATTAAACAGGTGCAGGCCCAAACTTGAATAAATTCAACTTGGCATTCATTATTTTACTTAATTTAGAATCGAGAGCATGTAAAACTTTCAAAATGCTAATTAGACATGTGAAAATAAAATCTTACAATGGTTTCAAAGAGTGCCATTTTGCACGATTTCTGAATTAACCTAAGCCAATCACTTCTTCCTCCTAAGATTTAAACAAGAATTCAATTAGACAAAGCCATTAAACTGGCAGCTTTAAGAGCAACTCTTCTTTTTGCATTCAAATATAAACACTTATCTTAATACCAAGCCAGGCACTGTTAAAATCCCTTGTATTCAGGAGAATCCTTGACTCTTGTTATACGAAGTACTTTTAATATCAGAAAATCAGTTGCTTGAGTATTTTTGTTTATTTATTTATTTTCCAAACCAAATTAGCATTTGCCATAACATTTCAGATTAGAAAACAGCTTTATTTTGAAGTGACAGCTAGTTGGTTCAGACTTCTTACAATCCCCAGCTCATGTGCAATGGCACGTTTACATATTTTGCAGTAATCGGAGCAACCAGTACCAGAAGAACGTGGACAGAGGATCCATCCACACTTCTGTGGGATCAGTAAGGACTGTCCAAAACCGAACACTTGCAAAAACTCCCTTTGAGCAAGGACTGGGGTGCACTGACTGCCCGTGTTGTTCTGGGACCCCAGAAGGGAGATCTTTGCCCTCACTCCGCCACCATCTTGTGCATGAGAGCTGCGCTGGAAAAATGATACCTTGAATCTCTAGGTAGTGTCCGAGGATGAGAGGAATTACAGGCAGTATTCTGCTTTACACGACAGTAAAAAGAACAAATAATTAGTATGTTATGAGTTACTTCACCTGATGTTCATGTTCGTCAGGACATCCTCAGGACCAAGTAACAGTAGAACCTGCTCACTGTACAAAGGAGAGATGTCTTTAAAGAAAAAGCAAATAACCAGCTGTTGCCCCTTCTCTGCTAAGTGATACTCACTTCAGAAGAATGCCCAACAGTTGTGTGTACAGAAAATTCAATTAAAAACCAGCATTACAAGGAACTGCTGGTACCTCCCTGTACCAGGACACCCGAATGTCCATCACAGCACTCCTGGAGTCATGTTGCTACCGGGGGAAGAAGCGCAGTACATGAGACGAAGAAGAGTGAGCCAAGCTCTGGTGTCCATTTGTGCGAAAGGGCAGAGGTTTATTTAAGAGGGAAATAGCCATGAAAAATCAAAGGAGAGAAACCCTGTGCAGTTACATCATTAACAGGCCACGGCAAGGCTAGAAGGAAGCCCAGACAACGAGGGCAGGAAAGGAACCAGCTAGAACTGACACTCAGTTAGCTGCAGGGCAGAGAAAGCCCCCGTCACAATCCCAGAAACACCCCTTCAACGGCAGAGGCTCCCCGGTTTGGCTACCTTCTCAGCTGCCCCAAACAACGGGGTTTCCTCTGGCTGTGTGAGGAGTGGAAGGTGTCACACGGGCTGAGCAATTCTTCCTTCTCAGAAGAATCTTTGCACATTAATAGATCATTAATAGCAGCTGCTTGTTCACCTCCGGGCCAGCAGGGACTGCTCAGGGCTCCTCTCCTCTGCCCCCTGCCTCCACCACTCCGGAACAGGACCTCCAGCACCAATCACTCCTGAAGAACAGTAAAATACTCACGCTGCCCAATTCCCCGGCATGAGCAAGTACAGTCACTGCGGTTCCCTGCATAAGCAAGGGGTTTGTTTTTCTCACTTTTGCATTGTTTTTGTCACAGTGTTTTGCTCTTCACTGAGGCTAGATACAAGCATTGTTGCAACAGGTTAATTACATTCCATTTTAATAAGCATCTTGGTTTAACATCTGCTTGTATAAGATTAAACTCTCCACCTCACCTCCACAGTATTTTTTTCAACAGGGAAATAACAGATTGTCTGTGGTAGTCACAAATTTTGCTTAACCTTTGCGATAGCTTTTCCGATACGTACCAATTTATTATCAAGGGTCACTGTGAGTGCTCTGCAAGCAGTAGCATCGGCAACAGCCTTCCTGAGCAGGGTCTTGGTGATTATCCCAGCCCTCAAAAGTTTGGTGTGAGGAATTCTCCCCGCACAGAGCTAGTCGGGAACCACTGGCTCCCAGCAAAGCACACTGAAGTATCCAGTGGATGACAGTGAGGTGCGCTGAGATCCCACGGGCTCTCACGGAGGAGCTTGTGGACAAGTCACCCAGCTCCGGTCCTCCCTCATGTTGCTGACAGCATGTGATGAAGGTGCCCGGGCCCAAGTCACAGCACTGATGCACTTCTGCCACGTTATGGATCTTTGCACAAATGAAGTCAGTGACAGCCTCTCCAACCCCCTTCCCACCCATCCTGGGAAAGCCCCCCTTTGGGGATGAGAGTGTCAGGGAGAGGACACTGGCTGCACCATTCAGCCCAGGGGGACAAATGTGCCTCTCGGCCCAGGGGTTCTTCACCCCTCTTTGGTTTTGCAAAAACAAAGTCTCCTGCTCAACAGAAATGCAGAAAATAAACCAACTGTAAGGAAGGGCCAAGAAGTTTACACATTTATCTCAATCATCATTTCAGCTACTCCTAGCAGCCCAGGCAGTTTCTGACAAGCAGCTGGTGCCTCCTCAGACAGTTCAGCGGTGCCACCACGACAGCAACCGGTATTTCTAAACCCTGTGCTGAATTGGAGCCCTTAGCCACTGCTTCTCATTGGCACGTTAAAGAAATAATTTCTCCTGCAGGATGCCCATGATTTTTCATACTCTGGTTTTAAGACAAGCTTCATATTCAGGAAACAAACAAACAATTTAAAAAAACCATGGTTGTGTAGTATTTAGATTCTGCATATCTAGGCAGCCATGCTGAATTAATCACAGCAGCAACGAACTGCAGGAAAAAAATTCAAGAAATACACTGAACCTTCAAATTTTACACTGAACCAAAATATACCCCTCAAGTTACACCGTACAATTACCATAATGTTGTTTTGGCTGTGCACAGTCAGTTAAGTAAAATCAATTTAGCAAATTTTAAGTATCAGTAAGTAATAAATATCTTCCTGTATAGGCCATGCTCGCTTATTCATGTGTTCTGCAGTTTATTCAAAAATCATTTTATCAATTAACGATAGTGTCTAACGAAGGAGCTACTTCTCATTAAGGATTTTTTAATCACATGTGAAGATTGGAAGGCATTTTCATCAGCTGTTTTTGAGTTCCTGATAAAACTAAGAGATGCTTAAAATGTTTTTCAAACATATTTTCACCCTACAATAATCCCAAAGTGTTTGCTCTGTCCCAATCCATTTTCCTACCACCATCAAGCATAGGAAACATGCAGATGTTGGCAGAGAGACGCCAGCAGACCTCCACCTACAGTGTTCACTGTGAAGCCTGCAACAGGAAAGGGGAAAGAAGTAACAGTCCTTACAAAGCTGCAGGGAAAAATAGGAGCAAGATATAACCCTGCTGCACAATTCCCCTACATCTAATAATCGCTGGTTGGTTGGTTGTTTTAATCTGTAACCCCCTAACAGTATTATACTTTACCAGGATTTTGCAACTTAAATCAACACTTTGCAGAAACTAGAACAGTAGCAGTATTTTTAGTTTCACTTGCGACTCATTATTACCTCAGTTCTCCCCTATGAAAGACTGTATTCCAATAAGTAAGCTGCTACTTTTTCAATCACGTCCTGAAATCCACACAAATGCACCACACAACAACGGTCTCTTATAAAATACTGACCTCACTCTAGACAACACAGTGAAGGAGAGATTAAATTTGTAGCTTAGTACTGGAGTAAAATAAATTAGGCAATAGATGTCAACATATTAACAACAACTTAATCTCTTAAAAATGAGAAGCAGAAATTAAATCAGAAGAAATATTGCTGACAGCTACGGTTACAAGTGACACACACAAATCTTGTTTATCATTCCCTTTCCTTGTGAGCTGGTTTTTTATGTATCCCAATACTTGGAAGTTGGTTACGAAAGCAATTCTGGGGTTAAAGATTTTCCTACAACTATTCCTCTGTTTTAATTGCCACAAGAAACGCAGAAACAGGTCACACCAGCTGGCGTCCTGCTCTGTCTAGCTAATTTAGTATGCCGACTTCTATTAGCACTACACTAAATTCACTATAGCACACCACCAGCTGCTGACACCTTCACGCATACAAACAATGGCTTTCAAAGAAAGTATTACTTCAGTACTAAGTCATGGAGCACTAAGGAATTTGTGAGAAGCTCATCTGAGAATTCTACCACACTGCAAGGTTTCCCATTCATTTACATAAAAAAATGCTGAAAGGAGAAGTATCCCACTCCAAGAATTCCTCTTCCCTTCACTATCATTTCCATATATCACTGCGAATACAGAGTGAGCTTTAGCAGAGACAGAGACTGACAAACAGCATTGCTTTTGGTGAGAGAAATCCTCTCCTGATCAGCCTCATAACCACATTCCTTTTCTGCCTTATCTCCTCGCTCTATTCTGGAGCACTGTTTTCTCTGCCAGTCTTCCGAATCCTTTGCCTTTCTCAGCTCATGTTCTTTACTTTCACTGTACTCCCATTACCACTCCTGCTTGCCTGCAGTTCAGTTTCATTTCGTAGATAGGAGAGCGTGTTAGCACACGTCAGAAAAGGGTAACAGTTATGAACAAATACCAGAAATCAGCACCTGGTACCTGATGCTCCCTCTCCAACATACCTGTCACACACACGTCATTTCAGACCTTGGCATGAGACACTAAAGTAAATTCACCAACGTCAGTGATTTTCCAGGTTCCGCTCTCCCCATAACTAGACAGCAATGTCATTAACAACAGCACATTTTCTGTGACATTTTTCTCTGAATCCTTTTTCCCTGAACTGATAACAAGAATAGAAAACAAATTATATGGTCTATACACTGAAGTGATTTGTAATGGATTCATTTCACACCAAGACGTGGTAAGTAACAGCATCCAGCATGCAAAGTCAGTATCACAGAAATTGTGATTAAATGTGAACAAGAACTGTACGAAACGCAGGTAAAACAGCCAGAACTGCCTGAGCTCTCCCAATGCCCCGCAATGACAGCCCACACCCATCAGCTTCTGTCATGCACCAGAGCGGCAAAAGCCCGGATCTTTGCAACAAGGGATAAAATCCTAACCAAATCTGAAGAGAAAATGGTATTAATGTTCACAGATTAAGAAGGGTTTGAGCAGAAGTTGTGAAGCTTGTAAGTGTATTTTCCTGATGGCTGATAGAAATGGTACATACCTGAAACTGATACCACTCCTTAAACTGATTCCAGATGACTCCCTCAGGATATTTCTCTGAAAACGGCACATAATCCTTGGCCTCAATAATACAAAGTCCCAAATAACAACCAGAACACTGAACTCAAATTAGTTACAAACATCCCAAAGTTTTCACATTTACTGTACCATGAAGAAGAAAGCAGCATCTCTATTTCCTGTGTCTCAGCTGCTGACACGTGGGGGTACACAGGTTATAGATGTGCTGCCTCTGTCCCTGAAGGCTGAACTCCCATCTTAGAATTCTCCAACACTGGCTGCTTAATTTCTCAACCCTAAGCTGCATTAATCTTATAGCAGCTTTTGCACGTAGTAGAAGACATCTTGATTTGTAAAGCTTTGTATCCCAAGGGAAGTGAAAGCACTTGCAGCAGTCTACAGGCAGAGAACATCTCTACCCATGTTCGGGTCAGGATACTTTTAAGGCAGAGGAGTGATAACTCCCCCTACATTAGCTTCCTCCTTACATGAAGGAGGGAGAACACTGGTTACCTAAGTCTTAACATAATCACAGAATCATCATGAAAAGAAAGAAAACAATGCACCAAGGCTCAGTTTCGACGCTCACAGACATGCTCTAGCGCATCAACCAGTATTTTTACCAGGTGGTTGCCTTTGATTTGTTTTTGAAAATGCACTGCTTGAAGAATGAAGCAAAATTTAATCCTGGTATTATGTTTCTTATTAAAACCCGAGATGGTTCTACACTTGTGGATTACTACGATTCTGAGAAGTGCAGCTACATTGTGGAAGAAGCTTCACGAACTCCTCAGCAAACAAATCCCTACTTCTAAGTATTATACCAACTTCTGCTCAGGAAATCTTATTACACTGAACCCTCTTTTATTAGAAACTTTATGATTATCAACATCAGCACAGTTTAAACTGTCTGAACACTTTTCTCACATAAATATATTAGCTGTCGTTTACTGGAGCATACTGCATGGGCTCAGCCTCAAATCCTTCTCATAACAGTTCTATTGGCAATAATACAAATGACACATAATTGGATTTTTTTAAACTGCAAGCCCACCTCCTCCACCCTTGCAGAGCACATAGAAACCTTTTCTTTATTAAAACCTTCCAATTTTTAACGGTTGTGGGTTTTTTTTAATTCCTCTTAACAAATTCCAGTAGACACAGGATACTATATAGCATGTTTACTTTAAAACAAATCGGTGAATCTTTCCAAGGCTTTTGGTACTACTGAGAGGAACAGGTACACATTCAGGCTCAGTCTATCCTAGCACACTCACTGCGTTTGAGAAAGTGTCAGAACAGAACCACGTGCTGAATACAAAACTGCACTATTTCACTTTGAACAAACACGATATAAAAAAAAGGGTATTTTATTATAATTAGTACATGACATTTTTAAGTTAGGGAAAACGTAGTATCTTAAGATTAATTTTAAGTATGATTTATGATAAAAAGTTAAAATTTCAGGTTTCTTCGTAAGATTAAAATATAACAAAGAAATTTTTTCAAAGATACTGCAATGCCTTTTTGTAAGAATATTTTCTCTGAATCATCATTATTTATCATGTACTATCTACTCATCCACTGGTGAATTAAGCTATATTATAAAATCTATTTAAAAAAGAGAAATTAAAAATAAAATTCACTTTTTACTTTTGAAAGAATTCCATGAATTAGCTTGTCAAAAGTATTTATATCCTGACATTTCTATTTCTGTCTACTTTACAGAAAACTGAGTCATCGAACCTGATGTAAACAGTTCTAATTTTACCCACCTTTGCAGTCTGCTTAAAGGGCTATAAAAAGATCAGTTGCACAAAGCAGGAACGATCTTCTAAATCCGATCACGGGAAGGGAAGCTGTCCTCTATGGCTGGTCATAACCATCAGCAGAACAATTTTACACTATGGCACTGGGCAGACAGAATCATCCAAGTAGAAAACTTGCATAAACGAACTTTTTTGGAAGAGGAAAGATATAATCATTTCATTAAAACAAATTGCCCTAAAGATAGAAGAGAATTGGTAGCACCTCCCTCAGAATTCTTGGGGTTTCTAAAAGATGATGACTGGCCTGATAGACAGAATCATCTTAAGTGACGTTCCCTTGCTAAACTGCAAGTCCAAAAGCGGTACCATTCTGGTACCTCAAGCATATTAAAAGTAAGAAATAAAAAGCAAATTTATCCTCTCTTAAAACACAAAGAGAGTAAAACCCAAAATAAAAATCATATACATGAAAAAGAAAATTAATGACATCCACCCCCACTCTCCCCTCCCCACAGAATCATCTTAAGTGACGTTCCCTTGCTAAACTGCAAGTCCAAAAGCGGTACCATTCTGGTACCTCAAGCATATTAAAAGTAAGAAATAAAAAGCAAATTTATCCTCTCTTAAAACACAAAGAGAGTAAAACCCAAAATAAAAATCATATACATGAAAAAGAAAATTAATGACATCCACCCCCACTCTCCCCTCCCCTGAAAAAAAAAAAAAAAAAGATGGTGCACATGTGGGGTACTTCAGGAACATCAACATTCATAAAACCGAGGCCGTTTGCTCCAGTTGTATAAATTGTTTTTTTTCTCTGATCCATTACCAGTACAATTATTTGTGGAAACTAATCATTAACCTCGTGCATTTGTCACAGCAAGAATCTGAGTCCATTATATCAAAGGTTTTTTTAAGAGTTCCCCGTGATATGTGACATTTTGGAATGAAATGAGTGAGTGGGAGGGTTAATGTGCACGTGAACAGCTGTACTAACTTTGCTGAGAGCTGTGAAATAACAGTCCCCAGCACTGCGTACGTTGGCACGGAGCGAAGCTGCGGCACTGTGCTGCAAGGGGCAGCAGCACCAGCCCAGGGGGCTTAAAAAATGAGCTCAAACACCTGAACCAGCCAAAGGCCATCACAATTATTGGAAAAAAATCTTTAAATAATCTTCAAATTCTTCAGACTGAAAAAAAATCTCAATTTTTCAGCAAAGAAAGGGATCCAATCCCCTATCTGCCTCTAGAACCTCAGACATTGCCTTTGTGTTTTTAACCCTTATGCTGCAGAAGAATAAAACAGAGGCAGATCTCCCCATGCCTCAGCCTCTGAGCAGCCTTTTAAGATAGAGGACAGACCTAGTGCAGGACCAAGGAGTTAAAGCAAACTCTCGGGGGCAGCACTTATGAGAAGTAAGACTTTACAAAAATGAAAAAGTAATTTAAAAAAACCTGTTAACAGGACTACAAAATGTACACATGTAGTTTAATACCAAATCAATGGGGCATTTGTCATCACAGTCATTTCCAAAGTTCACTCCATTCGGTGCCTTTGCCATTATTTAAGAAACCTACAAAAGTATTCGTAAACAAGAAAAGGGCCACAAAAATACCCTTCTCTTTGAGAAGAAACCGGGAAAACTGGAAAAAAACACTTCAGGAAACAGGCATCATATTTACAACGTAACATCTTTATATTAAAGATACACTGGAAAGTTCCAAATGACACTATCTGAATGCAAAATAACTGTGAAAGTTTTAACCACAGCTAGAGTTTCACCGAAAATAAATTCTGATCTTTTTATATATAAATCAGAGTTTGTTTTGACATGTCAAATGTAATAGATAATTTCTAAGTTGTCATGAAAGTAAAAGAATATTTGATGTTTGTACTGCAAAAACAATAGCTACAAGAACGAATCAGTTGTTCAATCATGAACTGCTAAATAGAAGAGTCTGGGAGATATCTGATAAGAAATTCTCACATGCCTATTTACCAGAGCCAAAAGCAACACTTGTTACAGTTTTTCTGTCTTCATTTGTATGTGTAATTTATTCAAGAGACAAGTAGGTGATAAATTATCCATAAACTTAATTTTAGCAACACAGCATAGAAGGGTTTTGCAGCTTACCTGCAGCTGATTTGCCACGGGTGGTTCTCCGTGTACCTAACACACTACCAGACGCGCTGCTGGTACATTGCCCTGATGAACAGCATCACTGAGGAGCAACGAAAATCCACTGACAACACGAACTCAGAAGAGTAACCTATTTGCACCACCCTGTTCTGTATATTCTTATGTAAAAAAGGGCTAAATACAGTGAGACCTGTAACAGCTGACACCACCTCGGTGGTAGGTAACTGCCTAACTTCTCGTCTTATCATATGCCACTTTTAGAGAACAGTTTTCTTCCGCATCTCTGAGCAAGATTGGTCAAAGGTGCGCTGATAAATACTGTGATAATCGGAGTATGTGTGTGATACCCAGCCAAAACTAAAGGAGAACTTCTAACGAATAATGATGCTGTTACCATCTTGTACCTGAGCTCCTGACGCTGCATGTGGAACAGCACCTCATCCCACTGTCGTCAGCAGGAGACTCTCAAACCCCAGCTCTAGCCAAACACGCTTTAAACACATCCTGATGAAGCAAGTCACTAGAAGCTAGCCTCTGCTGTGCGTCTCTGAGCACCAAGCAGATTTTTCAGCTCCATGACTTGTGTCTGGGTAAAAGGAACGCTCCTATTGTGTTCCTGTAATACCTGCCTTTTGTAATTCCTGTACAGTTCAGAGAACCCTAAACCCCATGATGACTTTAAGATTTTTATGGTAGCTGGTGATTTGCATCATCAAAACAGTTTTCTCCCATAGAATTTTTTTCAAATCAAGACAACGTGCATTGTGAAATAAAAGAAAAATGAAGTTCACTTTAAGAACTAAGGCAATTCAGAGCAGTTGCTTGCTTGTCACTTAGAAATGCAATATTCAATGGTATGTGCATTAAAGTATTCGAAAAAATATATTTGGATTTTTTCCGCCCACTGTTCCCAAACTCAGAAGCATACGGTGTCTCAGAGACTACAGAAAAACCCTCTGAGCTTTGATTTACCGACTTTGTCCCACCGGGGTGACTGATACTGTTTTTATAACCATATACATCCATTTCAAATACAGCACTTTAGATCATTAGTTTCATAAATATCTTCTCTGCCTATAGCACTGATAGGTTTAATCAAATAGCTCTAACGGATTACCAGAACTTTCACCAGGATCCATCTGACGGACTGGCACAGTAAGAGAAATGGACCAACTCCACAGCTGGCACTGAGCAAAACCACTCCTTCGCCAAGTCAGAAGTTCTACCGCTGGAGCCTGGACTTTGTTCACTGACTGCAACTTGCACAGACAAAGGAAACAGATCACCATTAAAAACATAATTTAAATCAAATAAATAAATTCTCCTTTAATGGATGTTTTCTGTGCTTTTATGAATAAAGTTTATGCTCGCCCTAACAGCCTGTCTGGTAACCATTAGTGATGAATAGCAGCATTCAGAAAGGTGGGACACCTTCTGGGAGTAAGGTCTGAACCCCTCAGTTTTACTTCTCAAGATATTCACTGGATGGCAATTGAATAAAAATAATGCTCGAAAGACCTTACACAGGTGCCTGGAAACACTCTGCTCCTGCAAGGCTGTCAGATTTGGTTAATTGTGAGGAACACCTTCACTCACAAAAAGAAATGGCTTCATGTCATTTCAACAAGTGTATACCTGGGAACTACGATATGAATTAGTCTTGATTTATCTGCAGTACTGCCTGCATGCTTTATGAAAAGTGTAAGTGTATATATAAACGGGGTAGAAATTACCTTCTGCCCAAGGCTACCACCAAATGTCAACCAGACTTTCAGGGGTTGGTATTCTGTCTCTGTGCCTGGGGGAAGCTTTGTATTCAATTTATTGTTGAATAAGACAACCGGTTTGGCAGGGAAAACAGATTTACAGATTATACAGTATTTTTTTAAAAAGGTGAATATAACTTGCTGAAAACAAACTTACGGAAGCTTTCTTATTATTGTTACAACTCTTTTTCAATGTATATAGCTGGAGAGGGAAAAAAACCACTAACTGTCTGTAAGCAGGATCTCATATGAGCAATAGACATTAAAAACACACTCTTGGCTTTGTTTTATTATTTCACTACTTATTAACTTATAAATATTGGTGGGCAAAGCTGCTGCCGTACCCAGCCAGAGGATGTTAAAAGCTGCGGTGTTCTAAACAAGATACTAATCCATTGACTGTTAAAAGTGCTTTGTTCTTTCTATTAAACAAAGACAAATTATCTCTCAGCCCATCTTCCTCTTTGCAAAGAAATAATTTGTACCATTTCAAGCTTAGGTCTGTCACGGTATTGCCTCACCTTTAGAGATGCTCAAACAGGTGCCAAGTGGTTTCCCAGTTCTATCCAAACACAGCCATCCAAACCCTAATTAATACATTAATACATCAAAACTGACAGAGCCCTGTTGTAGGATGATGTCCTGCAGTGTCCGTTAGAGTAATGCCTACACTGGTTATTTCTATACACGGACCTTGCGATTTGAAGGTGCCTCCCCTGCTCCTCAACCCCCAGAACTGATAGTTTCCATGTCAAGCGGAAGGTAAAATTTCCAGCACGCTTCCATGCCAGGTTGTCCACATGTTGGTGCTCTTCCTCAGTTTGGGAGTTCCCACTTAAAACGGCCTATTTTTGGCATTGATTCTGCTGAAATGAGACTTAGTTGGTTTACTCCTACCTTCATACAATGATCAAATTCTTTCCTGGGAGTTCCCACTTAAAACGGCCTATTTTTGGCATTGATTCTGCTGAAATGAGACTTAGTTGGTTGACTCCTACCTTCATACAATGATCAAATGCTTTCCCTAAGGTGTAAACTGAGCCATTCTGAGGCAAAATCTCCACATGCAGCCAAATATATGCACAAGAACTACACCTCCAACTAGGCTGTTGTAATACAACCAGGTGTCAGCAACAGAATGTTGTCTTTAGTGGTTTGGGGTTTTTCTCTGATTTTGAGTAGAACTCTGTCTTCTCATCTTGTGATCAGAAGAAAATGAATGTTTACAGAAATTACCTGTGACTGCAGGTATAGGAGGCCTTCTGTCTCCTCAACGTGTAATTAATGCCATGTTCCGAGAGGCTGAAGGGAAAACAGAGCTACAGAAGTCACCAGGTAAACACACATTTTGTTTGGAGAGCACTATGAGAACATCTTCCCATGACTGCTGAGGCTCCTGGAATATACACATAATATACACCGGAAAAACACGTCATCCAGAGAATATAGTGACTAGTCAGCTGGACTGAGCACGGGCGCAGGTGCTTGGTGCCCACAGCGGTGCTTGGGCACCACGGAAGTCTCTCTCATCAGCCTGGTGCACAGGGCAATGGGGGCAAGAGGCGTTTCTTGCATGAGAGCTGAGTTTCTCCTGCTCAAGCAACAGTTTTCCTGCCTTTAACTCTCACTGCAACAATCCCACAGGGACTAGAGAATGCCACCACTGTCGGTGTCCTGCAGCTCAGACGCCTGCACTGTGTGCTTTCACCCCGAGTGCATCACACAGAGTCTTTGCCGTGCAGTGTACACTCAGCTTATGCCTTTCCAGGGTCCAGGAAAGGTTACCAACATGGCACCATCACCTCTCGGTGTTTCGCAACAGATACTGGCTAAAGGGTTCTTCTGCAATCGTTTGACTGAACGATTTGCAAAAAGTCACCAGTTTACAAACACAGAACATGAGCAATAAAAAGGCCTGAGAGAGAGTGTTGTGGCAAACGAGAAAATCCTCACAGATGGAGCATCTACTCTCTCGTTTTCTCTCCAGGAGTATTCTTTGCCATTTAGAGTCTTCCCACACAGAGTTGTACAGTAAAAATATCTTTTGCTGTCTTTCCTCAAGCCGTCCCTTAGTAAAGCATGGAAAAGTATTGAAACACAAGTATCAAAACTCTAAAAAAGAATAAACACCTGTGCAGGACTACCGTATTTTCCTTTAGAGTATTTTGCCTGTCTATTCTAAACAGTAGTCTCTTTTTCCAGAGGGCTGGTTGGGCCTGAGCCTTTGCCACGTGAAGGGCCTTCCCTTCCCTCCGAGTTCCATCACCGCACCCCGCGGCTGCAGGGCGGAGGTTCCCCTGCTCCTGTCCTGGTGTTCCTGCCCCGTTATCCTCAGGGCTCTGCGGCTGCAAACCCTGGCACTGGTGTTGAGCTCCCCATGCCATGAAGATCACTATTTCTTTCCTCCCCTTTTCCCTACCCCTTTTTTTGTAGCTTCTCTGTTCCACAGAGGAAAACAGGACTTAACAAGTAACAGGTAGATAATATAAAGTAGGCAGTAAGCGTGACCCAGTGACACGCCTGTGGAAAGCCTAAAAGCCAGAGGGTGTGCAACAGCCTCCCTGCCCTCATCACACACGGGACTAACCGGAGCACCCTGAGCAGGGATGGGTGCAGGGAGGTGGGGAGAGGACCTCAGGGGTGCCTGAGTAGTTGCGATGTGAAGTCTACCATCCCTTGGGACAGCTACATGCAGGGGGAACACCTGCAGCACCAGACACATTGGTCTGGGAGACCCTGCCTTTCCTCCGCCCAACCGGCCACTTGGAAGTTTCCCTTTTTTTCTGTCTCTCTCCCCTTTTCTTTTTTACTACTTAACCCCCTTAGGGTTGACACATACCATTAGCTATGGCCCCCGCTAGTAAATCTTGCAGCGTGTAAGCCTGCCTCATCATCCCTTCTGCAACGCTCTGCAGTTACTTCGATAAACTATGACAGGCTGAACCTCAAAACCACTCCCGACACCACTTTCTT
>NW_010395458.1:10508-17448 GCF_000710305.1 Buceros rhinoceros silvestris | reverse complement strand
TCAGCAGGGAACAGAGTTATCACATCAGTGAATTTTCTGGATCACTATCACTTTAAGACAAATGGACAAATAGGGATGTACAGCAAAACACTCAAGTTCCAAAGGAAAAAAAGCCTCTATCAAGGCAAGTGTACTTGGTATCAAAAATTGTATTTTTCATTGCAATTTGATTGTATTTTTGCCTAAAATGCTAAATATTCATTCTCACGGCAGCTTTTTCCTTTTTTTTTTTTTGTAATTAGGTACAAGTATACTACTTACCAAGGCAGCAGTGCTCAAATCTCATTGAACGGACATCATTAGAACAAGCAGAGCTCAGAAAGGTTATTAGAGCCTCATCTGAACTACGAGAATGTCAAGCCAAGTGGGACTGGTGAATGGCGATACGAAACCTATTCCACTTATCTGATGTTAATGAGAAGAAACAATGCAGAGTTTTCAACAAAACCGAAACAAAGCCAAGCAAACAGCAACACGAGATGCACTTGTGACCAGAGCCAACAATGTATTCAGTTTAATACATTCCAAACATCATTAAAATATGTCCATCTCACCACCAGTTGATCAGGCTTTTAGCTCCAATCCACCAAGTCAGCTTCAGCGTGCGAGAGGCTGCTAGTTACAATACTGACAAAAAAATAGCTGTATACAGAGGCAAGTAGAAAACAGCTGAAAGCCTCTGAAAGCAGTGGTTTATAATTGCTCTTCTCTCACTAGTAAAATTCATGTGTCACATAATTTCTTTTTTCATAAAACTTTTCCCCAGAATGTCTCGCAATTTATTTGAAGTCAGAAAGGTCTGACAAGATTTTGGAAAAAACAATTATACATTACTTCTACAAATTTTAAAAAGTATTTGTCGTGTTCAAAATCTGTATTTTTTCCTTGTTACACACCTTTACTGCTTCAGAGCGAAGATGTCTTAATAGGACTGTCAGATAAACCTGTGAAGATGTACGAAGATGCACTTTTTACATTAATTTTGTAATAACATGCTGTAAACCAAATATTATTAACTGGGATTTTTTTAAAATATAGAATATATCCCTCCTGGTTTTCAGATACTGCTTTTACACATGGAGGAAACATCCTAATTCAGGAGCGTTCCATGTAAATACATATTGGCAAAAACCAGAGACAGAGTCTCATGAAAAAGCACCGCCTCCCTGTAACAGCTCACACCCATCGCACACCCTGTGAGCACTGAGCTTAACGTGCACAAAGAACATTTTTCTCAAGACCAGTAAAGGAGAAGTATTGGCTGTGATCTTTTTTCTTCTTTAGAGTATGTCTAAGTGTTGGGGGTTTTTTCACACTCTGTTCTACAGAAGATCTTTAGCACCTATTTTGGCAGAAAACTTAAACTATTAGGGCAGCCAGACACGTGGTGTAATGGTGACTTGACTGAAACGGGAGTCTGAACAACAGAGAGGAAAAAGGATCTTTGGTAATCTGGGTAGGGCATCTGTTGGTTGCTTTGCTTAGACCTGTTTGGTCTAACTAATACCTAAACTCTCCACATTTCTTTTTTTTTTAAGAAGATCTCTTCGGTTTTTCAAGAGCTACGCTTAGGTGATAAGCCTAGCTGCAACCCCATCAGGGGTCATCCAGATACACCCAAACCTACAGAGCAGGCAAGACCTGAACTGGAAGACTTGATTCTTGGCCAGAAAAACCCCAAGCATTATGAAATAATCATCATCATCATCATCATCTCACACTGTAGTCCTCCTACATATTCCACACTAAAAATGGTATGATAAAATAACAGCAAAAATCTCGACAGATGATCTTCAGAAATTAATGGGTAAGAATCAGTACATTATAACAGAAGTTTCACATTCCTGTTTTCCTTATTTCTGCTTATTTAAGACCTTGTTGCATTGATTGGTTGTGTGGGAGGATTCCAGTGTTTTGATCTTTGATGGGAAAGCAGTAAACTTCAGTCTGCAGAGCAAATCCCCAGCTATAGACCTGCACATCTTTATACATGTGTTGCAGTGAAGTCAATTGGACTGTTCCCGTGCCAGGTTTACTAAACTTAAATTTGGAAATAAAACTTTCTGGAGGCCTGATATGGCCATCGCATGACTGTAACATACACCTCCAATACAGAGAGACTCTCCAACTCAGGCCTAAATACAATGACAGGAGAGACCGTTCAGCCGTCGGGAGCCAATGGCGTCAGGGCAGAAGGGGCACGGGCACCGCACAAGGAGGGACAGGGACGGGCACCGCACAAGGAGGGACGGGCACGGGAAAAAAAGCCAGAACAAAGCAGCAAACAGAACTTGTGCTTCAGGTCTCCTGAAGTCACGGTCGAATAGTTCACACAGACTGAAATTTGAAAGCCTATATTGCCTTATTAAGAAAAGTTATCTTGATCTATAATTACATCAGGACCAAATAAAATAAGCAATTAATTTTTATCGATACAGATTAATACAATTTATGTATTTAAGATCCAAGGAACTGATCCATGTGTTTGTAATCTTTGCTCATTTCATTTTGTGAGGTTGCCTATTACTGGTTTATTAAAGCCTCATTATATTATTAAGCCAAAACGTCAATCGTGGTTCCAGTCCAGGCTCTTCTCTCTGTACTTGGTAATTACCAACAGAAGTAATTTCCAATAGCAACGAGTTTGACACTGGCTGACCAATACAATGTTTACAGTAACATTGTGAGACTTCACTTCTTTAGCTAAAAGGATGTATTTACTCAGTACTAATGTGCAGCCTTGGGAAATGTGCAGCACGGCAGATCTGTATGTGACCTGTCTTTAGATGCAAATGGTGTATACGCTTGTATTTTACATGGGAAGAACTCCCAGCCGAGATACTCACTTTACACAGCCATCTGTCACCCATGGTGAAAACAAGCCCCGTAACCCAGCAGACTGTCACACGTTTATTAGAAATGGCCAGCAGAATCCGCTCCTGCTCAGATCTCCACCCTTCAGGCCGTCTAGAAGGTAGAAGCTATTCTTTGCTTTCTAGCACAAGCAAAGCTTGTCATATTTCATATTATTTTTGCATACACGGGAAAACTCATCTCAGTAGCTATAACCATAAAACTAGGATTAGCTCGTTCCTCCAATAGGTGGCATTTTCTTGTTGTTTTAGAAGTATTACAACGTGAACTTAAGTAAAACAAATGAGTAAAAAAGTGAAAATTGTCTTCGGGCATTTCACAAATCAGTGGAATAACTGCTCCATAGATAACTGTATACATAAGCATGCTGCACGTAGGAGGACTATCCAAGAGAACTTTAAATAATTACATATATAACTATAAGCTTAAGCAGCATTTAATAATTACCCTAAAGTACACTGGAATAAGAATTTAAAAAAATATTCTACATATTGAAACAAGACAACCTAATCTATCGGGAAGAGATTCCAGGATTCTGTCTAGTGTGTTGTCAGTATATTTAAAATTCAGAAATTTGATTTTAAAAAGCAACAGATTTTTCAAAGACTATTCTCACACTGGCCACATATGATACCCATCTGTGAATTAAAATAAATAGATTTAGGAAACTATCAAAATGTTTCTTAAAATCAAACACAGGGCAAGTGTTCACGACGTCAGGCTCCAGCTCCTTTCTCCAGTAGCTGGGCCTCTCCACAGCTGCCCAGCTTCACATTTTCGTTTTGGGGTTTTTTCCCCTTAATTTTAATCTGTTTAATGAGTTCAACAGAAACATGTATAAGAACTGAAAGAACAACTTAAGAATGTTTGGTTTTAGATACAGATCAGAAAAGTACAGTTTTAGTGTCATTTTCACTTCAGAACACTAGACGCCATAGTGCTAACAAACAGGCTGTAACCGGCTGCTCTCCGGACAGAGCGGACAGTTAGAAGGTGTTTTTGAAGAACAGCCAAACTAAAGGAAAAGGCCCAGCTACTCAGCTTGCTCAATAACGGTTTGCTGTGGTGTGATCTGAAGCAATTTCCAATGATAAATTTAGAACACAGGTAGCAGAAAATAGACAAGAGGGGTCTAGATCTTTTTGTGAATCTATTCATAGGCCTTGAGCCCAGTACCCGATATCAGCGAAGAGAAGAGAAAAAACCTAGGGGGAAATATCCTTAAAAAAATACCTCATGTATTAGGGGAGAGACAGAGAGAGAAGCAGCCTCCACCTTCCCTTCCATTCCTAGCTCCAGTGGAGGCATCGCCCGGACAAGAAGCTCAGACCAAGATGCCGTCGAGCAGGCAAAGCCCTGCAGCGCTGTCTGCTCTGACCAGGAGGCTGCGGGCTGGGCGGGCGCCCAGGCTGCTTGTCAGCTCCTGGCCACAGCGCATCTCAGACAGAGGCACCATCAAGAAGCATCTTCCCTCTAAAACATATATGCACCCACTTGGGAGAGTGTGTTTTGGGATAGACAGCTTTAATAATTCTGAATATTAAATATATAAAGTTTCAAAAAATGAAACTTTGGGCTTTTCAAAAAAAAAAGGGGCAGGAAAACCCATTACGAATAAACCACTTCAGCAGGTCAACAGAAGAGCGGGAACAGAAAAAAAGAGGAAAAAATAGAGTATAGCACTAAAAATTGAAGAACACAATTTCCAAAGTTAGAAGCCTACTTGAGCTTGAAGCAGAAACTCCCACCATCACTTCCCTTTCTTGGTTTATGTATCTATTTATTAACTTACATTTCAGAATGTTATTTTAAGGACTCAAGCCTGTACTGTTTGGGGAAAACTGTTTCTCTTTGAGACACTGTTGGGAGATAAGATTCTAAGGGAGAATTTATTTATTCCAGTTGTCAGGCTTAAAACAAAACATCCAAACACATATTTTTCAGATTTCTCTATGAGTTTTTCCTGTTTTTTCTAGAACATGTAACAATGTCTGTCTGAATACTTTCGGCACTTAAAACAGCTGCAAGTTAGCAAAACCACAGGAAGGCTGTGGAAGCTTTCTCCACGGCTGTGGAAGCTTTCTCCAAGGCTGTGGAAGCTTTCTCCAAGGCTGCAGGTGCAGAGATGAGTGCAGTTGCCCAGCAGCTGGACAGGAACTCTAACAGACTTCTGAGCTTTGGTAGTTGTTACCAGCCAAGTCTGGAACCTCACTCACCACTGGCTAAAACTGCCAGCAACTGGGTTTCTCAGCTTGAGCTTTCTGTGCTCCTAAGTTCCTTTGCCTGTCCTTGCTACAGGTTCTTATCTAAAACAACAAAAAACCCCAAAACAACAGTAACAACAAAACCAAACCCAAAAACCAGTTAAAGCTGATCCAGTCCATTTTTTAGGCAGCTACCTTTGGAGGCCAGAAGATGACAGCAGAATGGAAAATTCCTTCCTTCTGCAGCTCTGCAGCTGCACTTGCATCACGAAAGAGCTTCTGAATAAAGCAAATTGTACATATTATTACTGTCTTCAAAATAGCTTATGAACTTTTCAGTCCATTGTGATCCCAGTCCCCTTGTACTAGAAGGCAGCCTATGCCCTCACCTCTTAACTCTGCGAACTCTTTCCTTTAAAGTAGCCGACGTAAGAACTTTTTCAGAACAGGAAAGTCTGAACTCTAATGAGATCTTCTCTTACAACTGTGGAATAAAACCTTCTGTTATATGTACTACAGAGATTGGAAACACATTTGCTATACCTCTCATTTTTCTTTACGATCCTCTCAGTCTCTTAACCAGAGTGCAATGTCCCTGACTTGAATTTATATAACGTTTTTCAAGATGCAATAAGCAGCAGACTGCAGAACTGAATCACTGAAGGAACAGCAGCTTCATGGAGAGAGCCTATCGTGAGCTAGACTACACAAAGCCATACACCAATGCCCGCAGAAACAGGCACAGGAATGCGGACAAAGTGACACTTCACACTCACAATTCTTTGAAAAATCAGCCTATTGACTGAACGAGCAGCAAACAACAACAAACAGGTCATTCTGGAGTATCCAGCGTTAAGTGGATTTTTTGCTGTGTAGCAAATGCCTGAAGGTTAAACCTGTTGCAGAAGACAGGATTAAGTATTTCTGCATATAAGAGAGAGAGTCAGGGAGACACCACACGTGACACGAATCTTGGTATCTTCGCTGCACATCCTCTGCACAACCCTGGAAGGTACAGGGAATAAAACATGGGACCTAAACTTGGAAGTCTACTTCCACGTAGAGTAGCAGAGAACTACTACAGGCTTATGAGCAGGAGCAGCACGCTGGCCCTGTTGGCCAATGGCATTTGAAGCCCTTCAGCTCTGTCCAAAACCAATAATATTGTGTAGATATATATATACATTCCACCGAAGGACACTGAACAAATTTACACACAAAAGTCCTAGAGCTCAAAACATTTCTGTGGTTAGCAGGCATCACTGCTGTTACTGCCATCCCACAGGCCAGACAAGGGAAAAAAAGAAATAAAAAGACTAAACCAAATCCCCAGAGTCAGAACACTCACAAAACAAGGAACAGCACTCACGTGCTCCTCTTCCTCTTCGCTAATTATAATTTCTTGCAACAAGCACCCTGTGAGACAATGCTTCCTCCTACCCTTCACTACTGCATACATCACTTTAAAAATTCCTCCTTCAGAAGAAAGAATTCTGGTTTCGACACAATATTCTGTTTTATTATATTGGAAATACATCTCAAAACAGCCAAGTCTTGAGCGGATGTGTCTCTGATCGTGTCTACAAGCATTGCATGCTCTACATGAGGGTTTCCAGAACGACAAATACTTCACTATTAGTTTAATTGTTAATTTGGGGGTTTTTAGCATTACACGTCCTCCTAAGCTGATTGCATGCTTTCATCACATCCAACCTATGCAGCTTAAGCACCTGAATACAAAAGCATGGTCTAACCAAGACATGTTTTCTCTCAAAATGCTCCTCTAAACAATCACCATTTGGTTTGGTTTTGTTCTATTTTTAAATCACTATTCTACCTCCCTTTAT
This sequence comes from Buceros rhinoceros silvestris, assembly GCF_000710305.1. Lineage (NCBI taxonomy): Eukaryota > Metazoa > Chordata > Aves > Bucerotiformes > Bucerotidae > Buceros > Buceros rhinoceros. Next base: position 10,523 of record NW_010395458.1, on the reverse strand, counting down.
TTTTGATTTTTTGTA
>NW_010395458.1:9845-10422 GCF_000710305.1 Buceros rhinoceros silvestris | reverse complement strand
AGGGAAAGACATTTGATGAGGACATTTCATGTGGCATGCAGTATCTCCTAAAACTAAATTTTAATGACTATTAAATAATGGCTACAGGCCAACAGGAAAAGGGCTTGCACGGCAGTTTAATTGACAGGGCATCTGAAGTGCCCTTGAAAATTATTCAAACGTTTATTACAGTCCGGGAGGTCAAGAATGAAAGGCTTCAAACAGCAGTTCTGCTGAGGTCCTTCTCAGACCTCGGTGCTGTATCTTTGATGTTCCTATTAATTACAAAATATAACTTAACACACAGACACCTTCAAAAACTCTCCTCTTTCGAAAATTTGTGACTGTTCGTATACCACAGAGCTCAAGAGTGTTTGAATCTCTGACTGGAACATACATCTGTGATGAAGCATAATTAATTTAAACAAAATAACCTACAAGATGATACAAGCTATGGGAAAACTTTAGCTATGGGAGACACTTTAAATATCACTAATTTAATATTCAAGCTGTGAAGAAGTGAAATACATTGAAAACAAGAAAAAGTGACAGAAATGTATATTTTATATATGTTTTATATATTTATGAAATACCTCAC
>NW_010395458.1:0-9786 GCF_000710305.1 Buceros rhinoceros silvestris | reverse complement strand
GCATTCCTTTCCCATGAACATTGTCACTGTAATGAATTTTGCATGATAATATCTGCTAAATAAATAGTTATTGCTGTAGTTAACATTAAGGTTTGCAAAAAATGAATCACTTGCGGGAAAGGGATTCTACTTTCTACATTGGCATTGCCTCCATCGGACGTCATGGGATGCAGCCGATACCTTAGAAGCATTCCAGTACACATATTCCTGCAGAAAATGAAAAACAACTTCATACTGAATGGGAAACCTGAATTTTGATTCTGCCAGAGGACAGAGAACACCTTAATGACCCTATACCACACAGAGAATTATCAGCATGGCAGGCTGACAAAAAAGAGGTTAACTGACAGATGCAATAGCTCCACCTTACCCCAGATGTCAGGAAACATGTCATTACGGATATTCAAAGCTGGAACAGAACAGTTAAGTGAGTCACAGAAAACTGAAACGGCAGGTATTTAAAATACCACACATGTAAGAATAAGTTCATATTTCACCTTATCTTCATAAAAATAAGATTTTTTTTCTTTTGTTTTTATTTCAGAGCTTATCAGTCTGTTAAGTATCTGCTCTATATGGCTTTGGACAATCTTACAATATTTACATGTGGTATAAGATAAACTGATCAATTTTTCTCTAAGTTTTCTGTATTAAATAAACAGAATTCTTCAAAGTCTAAGGAAAATCTGAGCTCAGAATTCAGCCTAACTGATTGCCCTATATCTATGAATACAATCTCAGTTCAGTCCAACATGAAGCATGGTTTAAGCATGCTGATGACAGTTGATCAGAAAATGTATATGGTGAAAAACAATTCTGCATGCCTCAGCTGCTTCATTTTCAAGAATGGAGAGCATTTAACACATGTTTTAATTATGACAGAATAGGATAAATGCTTCAAGGGAAACGAAGGACAATAGATACAAACTTTGGCTTGAATTAATTTCTTCTATTCCACACGGATATCAGGTTTTCTTAACAGGAGTTACAAACTACCCGAGTAAGGCTCATCCTCGTATTACTTTCACATCACATATTCCTGTATCCACAAAAAACCCCAGAAAGGTACATGATCACCATCCCATGAGAACTATGAGGCATGCCAGTACAGAGGATCACGTTATGGATCACGGAATCTGCTCGCACGCACAGACTATCCACACTCATTGCATTAGTAAAGTTAACTAGTTTTTCATATTGCAGCAAAAGTGGTTATAGACATTTTAGAAGAATCAAGTTTGCAAAAAATCAGTCTCTTGCGAATACCAGTGAAAGGAACCTGACTGGTGAAATGCTATTTAGCTTTAGTCTGGGAACACCTACTGGACATGAGCTCCACATTCTGAAATGCTGATACACAGTAGTATCTTCAAGACATGTTAGAAATTTTTCTTCACTTTTCTCAAATTTATAAATCTGGTCTTCTCGGTGGAGGTGAATAATTTACAGTTCCCCACCCCTAATCTGATAATGAAAATGAGTCCAACTTGAACTTTTAGCTCTTTGACACTGTAGAATATATAATGCAGAATTAGAATGTAATATAAACGCAGGCTGGATCAACCTATTAATCATTCTGTGTTTTCAGTAAAAAAAAAGAAAATTGGTCATTCAAATGAATCATTACATTTCAACAAATGTTAGCTTTTGTATTCATCATTTAAGAGGAATCTCTACTGTTACCCAATGTATTTGCCCAGAGTCTCCTTTTTTCTACAACAATAGACTGCAGTTACCCCCAAACCAAATTTGTCCCCCCAAACTTAAATAACCAAGATAATTTTTAGCCCAGAAAGAAAAGTCTCAAACATTTATTCTAAAAAAAAGAAAAAAAAAAAATCTTTAAAATTCTCTTCCACTTTGTGGCCATTTTTGTAACCACATTTCTTTATTAGAACCGCATATAAAACTTCATAGAAGGGCAACAACCCAATAACAGCAAGTTTATCATAGCTAATACTCAGGTAGCACGATGACTTGAAACATAAATTAAAATGACAAATTATGACACTTTCATCCCCTGGTAACGACACAGAATGATTTCTACTGTCAAGATCACAAAATCCACCACAGTCTTCACTACAATTCATAACCCAGTTGAATTTGAATTCGTAACAAAAGGAATAAGGAGGTCAATGTACCAAGCTAGACAAAAAAATAGAATATTCAGTATCTGTTCAGGCATCTATTTCAAGCATCCATCCTTGACAAGCAGGCTGCAATTAAGGTAAGAATTACTTTCTATGTATCAAGTCCTTTAGTTTGATCTGTGTAGCTGCACACACTTTCCGCCATTGTTTGAAGCATCATTTCAAAGTGTTCATCACGAAAAAACATAAAACACTATCAGAAAATGCAGCTCCTTCCTTTGTTACAGAGCTGGTCTGAACCAAGGGCAGAGACGATGGTCTGAGCAGCTAGACTCCCAGCTTTACTTCCCAACTCAACGACAGCCTAGCATGGACTTGGACAAATCTCTTCCCCTATCTCAGTCACCCTCTCCAGTCTATAATGCAAGCGTTCACAGTAATGGCATCAAAGTGATACTAAAGGAAGAAAATGTGTTCATAAATTTTGATGTTATTTAACTACCACACACTGAGAACTACTACCACCCAACATACAGGCATGCATTTACGCGAAGTTTTTACCCCAGTATTCCAGGAGAGCGAGTTACTCGGCAAGTGCCCCAACTCCTTGTTTCCAACCCTACTGAGAAACCAATGAATTTGTACTCTATTTGCCCACTGAGCTTTCCTGCGTCATTCTAACAGAAGAAAAGTCACACAGCATGTGTTCAAAGGCAGGCTGAAAAAACCTAACCCAAAGCAGCAAAGATCACACTGCCTAGCGTACGTAAAGCTAGGCTTTAGCCTTCCTCAAATACATGGATCTACCAAACATCCACAGAATCCTGTAGAATAGAACAGAACTCCAGAGGTCATCTAGTCCAATCTGCTGCTCAGGACAGGTCCAAATACAGCAGGATGATCACGATGGCATCCAGTGGAGCTCTGAGTTTCTCTGAGGATGGATAACGAGGTACCTGTCGGGGCAACCTGTTCCAGTACTTGACCACCCTCATGGTAAAACTTCTTCCTTGTACTGAATTGGAATTTCCCATGTTGCAGTTTGCACCTACTGCCTCTTGTCCTACAGATGTACACCTCTTGAGAAGAGGTTTTTCCTCCTCACTCTTTCATTAGGTAGTTGTGAATAGAAATAAGGTCTTCTATTAGGGGAGAACAAATCCAGTTCTCACAGTCTCTCTTCTAATGCCACGTGTTCCAGACGTGCTAAATGGAGCTGCTGTGTGCACACACCTGCCTTGGTTATAGATAGCATCTCAGCTCCATGAATAGCGATCACATCCGTGAGACTCCTCCAGTGTGTCCTTTGTCTTTTGCCTTAAACAGAGCTTGACTGAAGTAAGAACCTCACTTGAATGTTTTGTCACTCCCTCACTGAGTCACAGTGATTGCTACAAGGCCTGCTAACAAAAAGGGTTACGTATCTTTAAAAGAGATGGCTCTTGCTCACACACCTCTGATACTAATATTCCCCTTCATGTGTCAGATTTGTCACAGCCATGTGTTGGGGAAGTCATTGGCTGAAATACTCTCAAATATCCACTAGTTATGATAGGAACTCAACAGGGTACAAAAATATATTATCTTTATATAACAAGAAAAAGGCAGAAATTGGCTGAACATGGAAGACTAGGAACAGCTTTGGTGCTATACCACCTGATAACAGGGCAGAAAACAAGGCTCTAAGCCATTATTTGTTCAACTTCGGTAACTCAGGACAGTTACAAAAGATAAATAGAGATAAATATGAGGGTGACACAACGGTTGTATTGCTGTCCAGCACTGTACACGTGACTGGTCATTTCTCTCTTGAAAAACAATACCAGGACTGAAATCTAGCTCCTTCCCCTTCCTCCTCATCCTCATTACCTGAACACTGTGCCATTGGACCAGTAGCAGCAAACACATATTCCTGATATGTTAAAGAGGCCAGAAAGGAGAACAACTGATGCCCACGTGGGTTCACAGAACAGCAACCTAGTAAGCACAGAAATGATTACGGGGATCAAACTGAAAGCCACCACCTAGAAACTGGAAATCTGTGACGCCTGGCAAGTTGTAAGAGAAAACTGTGTGCTCTTTGTATGATGTGAACAAACATCAAATGCATGTATGAAAAGAGAATCAGCTCTGAGGAGCATCCTTTTAGGGATGAAAAAACCAGGAAGTTACAGAATAGCTAATACAGTGTATGGTTTAAAATACAGATTTTTTCTTTGCTATGTGAATACCAACTACTTCCTTTAAAGGGGGATTTTGTTTTGTTTGTTTTTTTCCTCCCCCCTAGTTTCTACATTAAAATACCTTTAGCCCACTGATGCTTAAGTTAGGTAAGTACAAGAGGTATTAACGAGATAAAGGTGTAGCACAGATTTCTGACAGCCTCAGTTTGTTCAGAGGTGCTGGATATTTTTACACAGACCCACTCTCTCTTGTATATTACAGCTGAGAGAGCATGAAAGAGAATGACCATTGGGGTCATTAGAGCAGCATTTTCTACTCAACTAACAGTCTTCGGTGCCTAAGTTACATTGATTTTCCGTGGGGCTTATCTTCCTCAGTCACTGCGGGCTTTTGAAGACGTCATCGTTAAGCAGTAACTTAATCTTTTTTTTTTTTTTTTTTTTTTTTTAATCGGTCACTACCAGTCCTGTTTAGTGGAAGTCAAAACCACTCCCCTTGCTGGCTTAAAACAAATACTCGAAACTAAGCCATACATTAAGATTTTGATTTGCCACCAACCATGTTGACAGAAGACCACAAACACCTACCTTGGAAAGCTAATGGGTGTTGCTCAGTCAAAAGAAACAGATTAAAATAGTCAGAAAGGTGAATGCCCCGTTAGTCATCCAGCCTGGGAACAACACAAAACACTCCATTTTGCCATACTTGTTTCTTTTAATAAGCTACTACCTTCAAGTGTTAAAGTGGTTCAGGGCAGTTAAACTGCCTTCTCAGGTGGGCTAACCTGGCACACAATTTTAGTCACGGGGCTGCCTCTGATCTATTCGGAACTATTAACAGTCTGATGAACTGTGTGTAGTATGACAGGGAGCAGAAAATCCTCCCAGCTATGCTGCTAAAAATACCAGGACCATGTTAGAGACAAGCATTTAAGCCACAAACCACCACCCCCCCCCCAAAAAAAAGAAAGAAAAGGAGAAGGTTACTAAAATGTGCATTTCTCTGTATCTTGTGTTTTGGGGAAAATTTGCAGCAGCCCAAATTCTTTTTTATGTACATCTCAACCAGCACAGGACAACTTACTATTGAAAGATGCCCTCTGCACGTGATTAAAACCAGCAGACAAACATGACTGAGAACGTGCTCCCAATATCAGCAGTGGGATACAGAAACAAGGACAAATGTCAGAATTTTTCAGTACTCTAATTTTCATCTCCATAAACTGTTCATGTGGGCTGCTAATGGTTCTCCCGTGGGATAATAGATACTCAGTTAATGCTTCGGAGGCCAGACATGCCCTAGCTATACCTCCTCTCTCATTCCTGTCCCCCTTTGGGAAGTGGGAGATGCTCGGTACGTACCAGCAACATGTTCACCAGAAATGCTGAAGGATGGTTTGGGTTTTTTTTCCCTGGAGGACATTTCAGCCCCATTCACGCTCCTGCAGTCTGTGAAACCATTTTTTGTTTTATTTTGGCTGGGTGTTTTGGCAGCCTTGAAAAACAAAACCAGCACTGTATCTTTTAGAAGTGGACTTGAATTAACATGTCTGCGGCATAAAATCATTTCAGCAATTATTCCTTGAATATCATGTTTAAGATCATCCTACTCCCAAGAAGAGAGAGGTGCATGACTACACAGCGTCACTGTTGCAATTTCTCAGGGACCTCCCGTTGGCAGATAACCTTATATCCCTGATATTTCTGCAACACATCGCTCTCTTGTAGGTCACTATAAAGGGATAAGGAGGTAATTATCCTGCAGCCTTCTCACCCACTTGGTAATAATTTCTTCCCTTTATCCCCTTTCTACACTTGTCAGCGTAACTAGCGATAGACCAAAGCTCCTTCCTAGAGAATACTGAGTATTATTCCTACCTGTTTTACAAAGCCACGATAACGATACCACGAGGAACACTATGAGGAATATTATTAGGTGGTTTAAGACCTCCACGTTTGTCCGGATTTCAGCTATGAAATGAATTAAACTGGAGAGAGTGTCCCATTTGACATCTACACAGAGGCTCTTCCAATGAGTCTGTCTCAGAAAATCATGCATGTAGAATTCCTCTTGCAAATTTCCTTTTGCAAGGAAGTTGTTTGATACACATTTCAAGCTGATGAGACCGAAAACCAGTTGCTGGTTGCTGGTTGATTTTTGGAGCTTCATTTTAGCTGTGTTAGCTCCTGTTTATTAAATTTAAGATACATATTTTTTATTTTTAAACAGCACTTTGTAGTTCTTTCCATTGCTGGCAATTAATTTGATCAGTGAAGAAAAAAAGAATACTTTCATGTATTGCTGTTTTTTAATTCTCTGCTGATGTGTGATTAAGTATTCTCTTTCACAGAGAAGAAAGAGACTTGTTTCTCTGTTATTTGCTTCCCTTTTGTTTTAGGAAGTACGGATGAATCCATTTTATCATAATTTGATATTTCTAGTAAAAATTAAACTGATTATTTAATTCATAAAGATTTTAAGTGTCATTTTTCCCCTCAAAGTTATAGATAAGTTGAGAATTACTTATTTTAAGTAGAACTTTTTCGCCTGATTGTGATAAACACTGTGAAAGGAAGGTTATTGTAGAAAGCAGAGACAGAAGTTTGATGTGAAGGTTTAAGACTTAAGTCCAAAAGCACTTCATATTCCACAAGGACCTGCCAGTCAGTTCATCTTACATATTTCCACTCTTAACCTTTTCTCGAAGTCAAAACCATTTTACGGAAAGGAAGGAACCTCTTATTCTACACTTAACATTGCAAAACAAGAGAAAAAAACAGTTGGATCTAGTTTAAGCTAGTATAGATGAAACACACTTCTCATCCTGATCCAAAATTTCAAGATAAGAAAATTCATGTAACATTGAAGTTAGAGTACTTAAAAATGACAGATGTCAATTTAAGAAACAGGCTGAATAAGTTCAAGGAAATGATTGTCAGGATTTGAATTCAAGGAACTCGAAATAAATTGGATAACTGAAGAAATCAAGACTGAAAAAATTCAGATCTCATGTTATGGTCTGGTCTTACAAAAAAAGAAAAGAAAAAGAAAGGCAGTATTAAAGAGATATTGTTGCAAGATTAATAAAATGGAAATCAGATTTTGAAAAGACTAGATTATCTTTGGCAGCATGAAGATCTACAATAGGCCCAAACCCATTTTTATCCAGGCATTTCCGATATTTTACTCCTGTTTGGGTGGGAGGGAAAAAGTATTTAAAGAACAAATACTTTCTGGGAGCAAGAGAAGAACCATTTTGTATGGAGTTAAGATGCCTATCGGCCAAAGAAGGCTAGGTCAAAAAGGTCAAATGCTTATGCCAGAGAGGTTACGTATGGCAGACAAATCTGCCAGGGTGAGAAGACAGACAAGTGCAATAGTGGTAATACCACGTGAATTGAGACTGGCTTTGGAGATATTGCAAAACTACAATTGATGCCTATAAAATCCCTAGGACGCAGTCCTTTATAATGGTGGCAATTAAACAGAACCAACTCTAAGTGACTGACAAAATGAGTCTGATGAAATATATTCTACTGTAACTTTTTAAAAGCAAGTATGTATCACTGGATTTAATAAGCATCAACATAGCTCATTGTATAAAGCAAAACGCTGTAAAATGCTAATACAGGTAGACAAGTAGGGAATTACCCTTTCAATATTTTTTTATTCATTTGCTCCAACTGTACAAAAGAAATAAGCTTTATGTAAAGCAAAGCCTAGCAACCCACACATCAAGGCATACCTTCCACTCACATCTGCATACCTTCAATTACTTTAGATGGTCTCATTATAACAAAAGTACTAAATACCCTACAATTCCTACTTTGCTTAATCATTACAACAATAATTCAGTTGGGTTGCAATTGGAAACCAGATTATATTATTCTTCCATTTTAATAAGCTTTACAAATGAAAATCTATTATGCCCAAACTGCCTGTATAAAAAAAAATCAAAAAAATCTGAGGATATTAGAAAGCATTGCTTCCTTTAAAAGTGTGTTTAAAGGCTTTAGAAAACATTTAATAGTGCTCGATAAAATGATTCATTCTCTTCCCATTCGTCAGCTGTTGGCTCTGTAATAGAGATGAATCCCTATAGAAGAGGCCCGTAGGACAGGTCTGCACACCCTGAATGCCACGATGCCCCTCTTTGTGGGCATCCTAAGACAGATGGCTCTGCACACAGTCTCTTTCAGAAAGCATATGGCAATGCCAAAAAATCAGTTGCTATGCAACCTCAGTATCCCTTCACATCAACAGGAGTAGGTGATGTATAAGCTTGAAAAAGCTAGTTGTTTAGGGCAAGGAGCCTGCAAAGATGTTACAGTTCCAGGCTTTCTCAGAAGTCATCCCCAAAGCAATCTGCCGTGGCTGAAACAGAGCACTAGAGCAACTTGCTACCACTGCCCGAGCTGGGGCGAACTCCAACCCAGCGTCAGCTGGCAAGCGAGCAGCAAGGAGTCCTGTGCCAAGTGGCTGGTCAGTGGATCTCCGGATGTCAGAGCAACAATTATTTTTATTTCTCCGAGGAGCAGCAGACAGCGAGACATCTTCAATGAGAGGAATAGAGACTACAGTATCCTACAAACTGACACAAGTGTTTGCCTCCCTCCCTCACGTTGTGGAGGTGGTGAAGAGATGACACTGCTGGAGGTGTAAGTGACTTAACTGCTAAGAAATCATACGAAGAGGGGACTGTGACCTTTATTTTGCTAACTGTCTATTAGAAGAGCTTCTCTAATTTTGACTGGGACAAATTAAACAATTTCCAGAGATAGTTCTTGACCTTGAGCACATAAACCTTGAAGGCAACTATTGCAAAGCAAATAATTAACTAGGTGATATATTACCAGATCATACTATAGCGTCCTTCAACAAGATGACATTCTACATATCCAAGCAGTGAATTCCTATTTTCTAAGGCTGAGTTCAGCACAGATAAAAGTGAACATTAATAAGGGAACAGAAACCAGAGGCTCAAGTATCTGAACCATGAAGAAGAGAATCATTTAAATTGTTTCAGTCTTTTGTTTCTGGCACCACGCCGTCTAGTCCTGTACAGCTGTAATTGAAACCACGCGGTGTGAGGAGTGGGTTCATTACGGGCTCTGACTGAGCCGTCTCGTGTGCTAACCATGTACTGATTTTTCGCATCCTTAGGGTCAAGACCTCCTCATACACATATCTGCAAGCACATAAGGGTTCCTATTCCTTCTAGGAGATTAAAACTATCTAATATTTAAGAGCCACAAATGGATTTCTGAGTCCAACTCCCACGTGATGCTGAATGTTATGACTAAGCATCTGTAAAATAAATAATCTGTGAAGATACTATATTCATAGACTTAAAATATAACAACAGTTTAAATAACTGGTTTGTAATACTTCGCTATATGATAAATACTCAGTTTACCGAAAATCCTTATTTGCTGAGTAATAGCTTTCCACTGCTAAAAAGAATGCATCCATTTTAGAAGAATTATTTCTTGGCTAGAAGTAATGTATTAAA